>NW_026867083.1:0-27596 GCF_026571515.1 Ruditapes philippinarum
CTGAAAGGAGTCTATATAATATCCAACATCACATTTATCACATTTGTTTACAGAGGAACAAGACTGACAATTCTCAGGGCAACTCTTACATGTCCCATCCAGCATCATGTAGTATAGTATCCCATTTCACAACCATAACAATATCCATACGCTTTACATTTGCAACCTTTTGGACAGAACGATTGTACTAGCTGAAATTAAAAGATATGATTTATTCAAATGCTTTCAAAGTGAATGTTTTGTTAATTATTTTGAAATTTTGTATCAAATGGTATGAAGGTGGGAAAACGATTTACATTTCAGACTATCTTGACACATTGATTGTTTCTTCTTTATAAAACATAGTTAAAATAGAAAGATTAGAACTTTATGAATAGTATTGATATTAGCCGAGAAAAATTGTGCTTAAATTAATCTTGACGTTGATGTAATTCGTACTTAAACACAACTAATGGCTGTCAACTGCTTCTTTTAAAATTTGAAATAAATATTCTATAAAATGCACCATGTACAGCTAAATATATTGTAGCATTTGATTGTGTGGTTTTTAATGTGCAAAACGGTAATTTGTTGCCTTAATAATATATTATGGTTTATACCAAAATTTCCTGAAGTCAGCAGTAAAGCAGTACATATCAATTGCAACATCTGTAAAATAAAGCGTTACATAACTGTGAATACTACAGACAAAACAGTCTTACTAATGCCAAGAATTTTAAAACAGCAAAATAAAAAAGAAGCGGATATAACAATGTCAATAGACATATTTACCATCTCTTTTGTGTTATTGTTGAAATTAAATGTTAACATGATGTTGTAGAGTTTGAACTTGATATTTGAATCGATATTAACTCGTTTTACTTTCTATGCATATGCGGTTATCTTACAAGAACACCTAAACTCTCGAAAGCGGTTTTTTTATGTATATCCAACGTCTCGGACTGGATTCGAATTTATGGTATTCTAACGGCTAAATATGCAATTCGCGTAGTTGACGACATGCTGTGTCTATAGAATATTAAAATAGTTTAGAGATTTTATCAAAAAATAATGTTGATGAAAGTGAAATTACTCACCTGCCCACTTATCATTCATGAGTGTATTTTTTCTAAAAAAAAAAAAAAACAACATTTTATTTCATGAGTAAATTATCATGAAATAGTGTATTGTTTTCCCCCCATTGATCTTTAATCTCTTACCGTAATGGCTTTAACCTTGCAAGGTGTACGAACTATTTCGAGTGAGTAAACTATGCTGAGTTAAACAAGAAACTCGCGTCTGTCTGATTAAATGAAGATTCGCAACAATTAGTAAAAATATGAATACAAAGATATACACTTTAGAACGTAAGTAAGCATAGTCCAAGTGACTCAAAATCCAGCAAAAATATATGATAAAAATGAACTCCAAAATATTTTTTATTTCTAAATGATTGTGTCATGGATCAAATCAGTTAAGTAATAATTACATGACCTTATCTTAAAGTATTCAATGTACATGTTTGCCTACAGGAAGAAAAATAAATCAGAACAATTGTGGAAAACATATACCGGTAAATAATGATGATAATGTAAATATACTTTTCATTTGAGAAGTATAAAATAGAATGTAACGAATGTAGCTGTCACTCAGCGGTAAATCTTACTTTAAGAAATTGGAGCCATATTGAATGTACAAGCAAAACCATTATAGTGAAAAATGACGGCTAAAGTGGACAAGGTTGAGTGCTAATAAATATTAATGTCTTTTAATTCATAAATAAAGAACATTTTATTTGATTTGGGAGGACTTTCTGGCGATATATAATAATATATATGTGAAATTTCTATACACAGTTTGTTGATAGCATTTAAAAGTAAATGTATTGTATTACGTTACATATATGAAAATATATCTTATTTAATATACTTAAATCTTTAGAACAGAACAAAACAGTAAATATGCAGTTAATCTTTATTTGTAAGGTCGAATGCACTCAATATATTTGAAAAAACATATAAGGAATGAAAAAAGTATTTATTAACGCTCATCTTTCAGCCGTTTTAGTTATTTACTTGTTTATAATACTTCAATCGCCTTTCTTGAACGATTTATGGTTGACAAGCCCAGTATCATTTGTATGTATCGTTTAGTAGTCATTCAGTACATCATCAAAATGAGAGCGATTTGATAAGTTGATTTTATTAGCATTGGCGGCATCTGTCTATTCATTTCCTGATTGATAATTTACTAGTATTAGTTTTCACGTCGAACACATACCATTGTTATATGAATAGTGGTTATTCATCAATATATTACACTCTAAGCCTTTTTAAATAAGGAAATTAATGTAGCAATTTTTCGTTCGTCAAATACTGTGTACGTCATATCCTGTTCCTTTTTATTGCTCATATGTGAAAATTAAATTATGTTAGTAACCTTATACTTATTTGCTTATAAAACTGAAAGCTATCTATATACCTACATAGTACACTATTAAGTAAAGTAGGGCATTTTTAAGCCCATTAACTCCTTGATCGTATTTACATATTCTAAATGTGAAATTATGTAAAGACTAAATAATAGGATATTGACTTTAATTGGATTATATAAAAATCAAAGTAAGAATAAAGTTATCTTTTATGAAAAATAATATTTTTTCAATTTTAAAATTAAACCTTTCATTATTGAACTCAAAATACAAATGACAACATAAACAAAACAAATAAGCAAATACCCACGCACATCTGTTTTTTAATAAGTGACTTGGGCTACAATGGAAGGTCTATAATGTTATTGATAATTATGGTATTAAGTATCAAAGCGTCACCTCAATTCCATAATGTTCTAAGTGGACAGAAATATTTTTTTAGAAAACCGAGTTGAAAATTTTTAGGTATCATATCTCAACAATTATTCAACATAAAACTTTCATTTTTGGTACATGCCATCTGTGTATACATGTGAGCATGCATGCATTTTTTTATCTGAATGTTTAGGGTATTTTATGACGAAATCAGAATTCTAAAACAATAAAGTTACACTTTTATTCAAACATTCAACATTTCAAATTAATTCCAGAATGTCCTACAAAGATAGAACATTTTAGACGTAACGAAACAAAACTTTTGTGAAATACAATGTTCTATTTTATTTATTTCTGCTTAAACTTATGCAGTAAAATTTACAAACAAAAGAATAAAACAACCTTTTATGTAAAAATGTGAAAAAAAAACAGTCTTGTAACATTATTTTAGATTTTGATACATACATGTATCTTCACTTTCTAGATCAAATATAATACATTTTATATCAAATCTGAAAAACTTGAACAGTTCATAATTTTTTTCTGAGCCTTTCTGGTCTAATACAACAAGAAAAATAAGAGCTTATTGTTAATAAGGAACACATTATGTCAGTGGTATCCACATTTGCATTGTGAACAACAAAAACAACGCTGAACTTCGAACCTTGGTTATCTTATCGTTTCATTTTCTTTTTTAATGTTTCACTCTGTAGATTCGTAGTGGATGACCGTTTCCCAATTTTAAGAATTGTCCTAAGATATTTACATTCAATTTCAGGAATATACTGTAACATGCTTTTTATATCTTTCACTTTATCTGGTGAAATAATAGGTTCTTTACGAAGTAAGCACGGTCTTTTTAACACTTGTGCTGGGCCATTTCTAGTTATAACTCTACCTATGTTAACCTTCTTATAGGTACATTCTTGAAATGACTTTTTATATTCAACAAAAAAATCTTGGTCTTTGATATATTTTAGACACTTAACCTTAGTATACGGAATTTCATTGAACTTAAATTGTGAGCTTGATTTCTGAAAATCAAAAAAGTTATGTTTTTGCAATTGGATGATTCTCATTGAATTTTTCCAACGTACAGTTTTTAAATTTCGAACTAAACTAATAGGGCTATACACTTCACATGTTCGCAACCGCTTTTCAATATGACTGTGGATATTATCCACCTCTTGGATAGAAGAGTGACCAGGAGTGGAAAACTTCTGCGTTATCTCAGTTATGCTAGGATTATCTTTCATAAAGGTTTTAAGAGCGTATGTCATTACAGAATTTTCTGTTCTGAGGTGTACATGAGTCTGACCACAAAATAAACTTAGAAATACTTGGTAAATCATGTTTAATGGCTGACAAGATGCACAACAAGGCAGATGATATCTCATTTGCACCTCTACCTGCAGTTGTCTCGTTCCATAAAGCATTATAAGCACCTTTGTTTTCTGAACAATGACCAGTTAAATTATATACATTCAGCTTTCGTTTATAAAAAAAGTTAGAAACATTTGCTCTCGGGCACTGGATAACATTTTGAAGATCAAAACAAACTGTAGCCTGGTCTTTATTCAGCGATATTTCTCGATCATGATCACGTTCTAACTTTGTGTCAGTTTTGTCAGCTAGATGATTTTTAAGTTTTTGAAGAGTTTCCGAATTTAGACTGTCATTTAATACGTTTTTATGTAGTTCACATAAATCACATCTGTCGGTTTTTGGAATATAAAAACCAATGTTAAATTCCTGATTGAACACCTTACTGTATGTATGCTTTTTCTGAGCAACAATTCCCTTCTTCTCACACTCTTCAGAATAAAGTTCAAACATTTTAGCGACTGAAAGACCAGACTCAAGGTATTCTCTTCGCGTCTTTTGTCTACAATAATGGGAAGGCATCCGTGGAAATGATTTTATAAGTTGCCTTATGAAATTCAAACTTTCCTCTGAAATCTTATTTTGTCTTTGTTTTTTTCTGTTTTGGGCTCATTATATTGTTGTAGTGCCATTGTATTCTTCGTTGACTGATATCAAGTGTTGTAAGATAAAACTCTTTGCACACTCTTGTTTTAATTTGATCATTTGTTGTAAATAGATAATATTTGTATGTAAAATTCTTCCGCGAAGCATGTGATAGCCTTTTTGAAACCTTTTGTGATCTCTCTGTAGTAGTAGAATAAAAAACGTTTTTATCTGATTTCCAGAATTCATCAAAAATGTCCTTTCTATCAGTATTCGAAAAATAATGGCTGCACTTAAATCTACAATTTCCCATGCAATCTTTCTTTGTTAGCACTTCACGCTTCCTACATATTTTACCTGAAGAATTAATATGCTCTTCGCCAGATTGGTACTTTCTCTTTCTAATATTCTTTTGCCATTTACTTTCATCTTTCACTCGTTTTCTACCTCTGGGTTTTTCAGTTTGTTGTAGAGCTACAGATGACGTTCCTTCATGTTCAATCATAGTATCATTATTATCTTGGTTACTTAAACTTTGATTTTGCTGGCTATCACTGTTGTTTTCACGAGGAGACTTTGGCATAGCATTACGACAATCATTTATCAGTAATACTTGTGACTCAGATTCCTGTTGAGTATTATTGTTTAGATCCGTACTATCTTCAGAACGACTACCTTGTTCGACTAAGTCTAGGTTTAAGTATGTTTTACCATTTTCTTCAATAATAAGGTTTTCATTAGGTTCATCATGTAATACAATTTCATCGGGCACCACATCATATAATTCTTGTAAATTTTCTGAAATGTCATTATCGTCAGTGTGAAACACATTTAAACTTTGGTCTCCTTCGCACGGCTCATTATCACTATTAGTTGCACTTAGACACTTTTCAGTTTCTACATTTTCAATAAAACAATTAGTATCATTACTGTCTTCAGTCACAAGGTTTATTGCATCAAAAAGACTTATTCTATACATGACTTATAACTCGAATCGAACAGTCCATGTATCTCTCTTCTATTCGGTCTTTGAATTCAGATATGTCAACTGTGTCATCTAGGGATATCTGGAAATAAAACAATGTGTTGTACTGTTCAGATAAGATTTCTTCACAATCTTGAAGGCCTAATTTCACACCAGTAACATCCAAAGTAATCAAAGCAATGTACTTGCATAATTCAATTAACATGGACGGTGTAATTTGTGTAAATGCAACATTCAGTTGGCTAAGATGCCTGCAGCTTTTAATGGCTTTGAAGTCATCATCTACTAGATTACTGCATTCAGAGAGGTCAAGTATTTCAAGTTTTGGACAATCTGTGAGGAAACATATTGTTGATATAGGACATCTGCTTAAACTCAGCCAAAATAAATTCAATCCACTAAAATGCTTACAGAAAAGTATGTCTATGTTAGGCACCTCACACCTATAGGTTGTGTAAGGTAACATCATTGTCTGAAACTGTCTTGAATGTTTTAAGATATTAAGAAGATCATTCTCTGATAGTGTCAAAGGATGCTCAAATTCAAAATCTCTCCAAAGCACTGAATACCTGTTTATTATGAAGCTTAATCTCTTAGAAACTCTGCAAACTGACTTCAACAAGAACTGTATATCAAGATTGCTCAAAATCCGAATAAGGACCTCGTCAGGCAGAAAAGAGAGTGATACCCTGCAATAAAGAAAAATTCAACATAATGTCACATTTCTTATCACTTAATCACTTTTGAAACAAAAGTTGAAATGATTTACATAGCCTGTATATTTACTTTATCCGAAAATGTTATCCGTACATCTGGTAAAGTCTACAATGACTTTCACTTCATAGACCCTTTATTCAGTTAGTATGTTTAATCTATTAGGCTGGTCAATTATAAATGTTTCTAATACAAATATTATGCAAAATCTATGAATATCTATCTATGAATATAAGCAATACACTTACATATTTTGTGATTTTTTCCTGTGTAAATCAAATTGAAAATGTGTACATTGAAAGTGTAAATAAAGCGTCACGTGGTATGATCTTGTACATCCCATTGGTCCAGAAGATAGAACATATTGGAATCAAAGTGTTGGTCACTTTCTGAGATAGAACATAATTGAATTGGTATTACCTTCCTCAAAATTAGAGATATGATGTTCTAAGTCATTTGTTTATGTAGGTCTCTTCAACAGCTTTCCAATGGTATAAATATCTCCATTTTTCAAAAAATTGAAGATAGAACATTTTGGAATTGACGCGACGAAAGGTCACAGCAGACCATGACAGTACTATGCATGTTTTTTTTTAAGTGTGAGATACGTGAGTCGATATTTTATATCTATATACTCTCATGGCAGATAATAAGTTGTTCAGGAACAAAATATAATTATCTATTATATAAATTATCATAATATATCAGTTTAATTTCAATCGATTCTGTTTCTAGAAATATTTTGTAAGAATATCCAAACGATATTTTTGCCTGTTTTTAGCTGAAATGTTTATAGAAGATGTACTCATTGTAGATCAATCAATTTTATTTATATTGTTGAAATATGTATTTAATGACTAAATGCAATACAATAACAAACAGGATGCCTGATATATTCAAGAAATAATAAAATAAAAACCTATTGAAATATTCCCGTATATTAGACAAGTTCAACACATATGCTATAAAAAGAGCAAACTTTGAAAATAAGTTTTATTATTAATTAGATTTCAGTGATATTGGGAATCAGGTATTCTATTCAAGAAAATGTTCAGACGAGTGTTTAAAATTGGTTCAACAGAATTCCATTTTTTCATTTAAAAAATTCTTGTTGACGCAATCATTGAGCATTAATGCTTTGTAAGCTGATGTTATTATTGATTTCTTAACAATGATAAATATGTCAGCATTTTATAAGAATGATTTCTACAGGTAATTTAAATATTTTCACTATTAGACGACCAATTTGCACTTAAAACATGCATTAAAGTTTGAATGAAACTTCTCAAAAATTATGATGTTCAACGGTATAATATGAGAATCTAAACCGGTTGCCGCTACTGACTGGAACATTAGCTCAAGAAGAACTTGTTAATGATTAAACAAAGCTCCGCCGAGGTCCCAATAAACAGGTTCTCAAGAATAGGGTATTCCCGGCTGACGACAGTCATTATATGTTTCTGTTCTTGCATATTACAAATGAGAAATATTAATAAAATGTTTATTTATCAAACAGTTTCAAGTGAATATGAATTTTCCTGACAACTTAATTCATAACGACGATTGGTTCTTAAAGATATACTATGCTCAAAGTTGATATTTGAAAATATTGATAATTGCTACACAGTCTCTTTGTAAATATTGAATAAACATGTTTTTACTTCACACAGTGTAGATATGTTATGTTTAAAACCATTCACACTTTAGATGATCACATTATAAATATATATTGTCATTGAAAAAAGTGGCAGTTTTCTAAAGCCACTGACCTCCAGATGGTAAAATAAAAAAGATGAAATAAAATTTCAAGTAAATGGTAAATACTGATCTAGTTCGGTTTATTGTATAAATCCATTATTACTGACACCTTAATTCAAGAAAGAATGTTGACAAAAGCGTAAATATATCGGGTTTTCTTTTCCATAATCTACTTTGTTACTAACGCAGTAGCCAATATAAATAGGAGAAGATAATTCATTTAACGCGGTCATGTGTCACAACTGTGATCCGGAAAATCCCGGTATCCCCTATGCCCGGGATCGTTTATAAATTGTCGTCATTAAGTAGGCCCCTATCGCATGTCAAGCTAAAGGTTAAATCTATAAATTGGTCATCATATATATGAAATAATCAATCAATTTTAATTTTTATTGCCATGAATTACTACAAATATAAAAACAAAACCAGTTATTCGTATCCCTATATGTTTGATAAAATCCCGGATTCCGTGCGTTCCGGAGCACAGGTCGCGATATTGTCCGGGACGATCACGTGATACTAGAAAAAAACCCCGGATGAAAGAATTCCGAGGTATAATTAAAGAAGGTATTTCCCGTTGATGGAAAAGCAAACTGTTTGTTTTCAGAGCAATAATGTTAAAATATGAACATTTTGAAGTGTCATTTCGATTTCATTCAACTATATAATGTTTTTCAGGGGGGTTTTGAAATATTAGCAAGACGTCAGTTTTTCTGCTATCATCTGGAGGTCAGCTGCTTTAAGAAAAAACCAACTATACTTGACCTGTAATAGGGAACGCAGCTTCAGCTTCCTATATATTATTTATTCATTCTTTTATTAAAATTAGACATATTCAGTAAAAATTTAATAGAGTTCAATAAATGTATGTGATTATAATATTTTTTTTCTTCAAGGATGAGCATAGTATATCTTTAAGCATCGAACTTAGAAATAAAAGCGGGCTAAAAAAGTCATTTTAAATCCGCTTTCATTTGCTAGTTCCATGCTGTAGAACCAATCGTCCTTATGAATTTGAATATACCGTTAAAAAAGCTTCCTAGAGTTAAGGGGATCTAAACAGATTACGGCCTGTTCAGATAACAACAACTAGATTGTTTTTTTATTAAATAATCAAGCAAATTCAATGTATTTTTCCCCACTTACATCAGTAAAAATTGATATTGAATATAACCAGCGTCACAAACTCCATTTCGCACATCGCTAGCAAGTTTGTTATCCACGCCGCTTCTTTTCAGCTTTGCTTCTTGAAGTCGCGCGGAATTGTTAAACTGTTTCTATTGTAGTATTCACATTTATGTAAGGCTTTATTTTGCAGATGTTGCAACTGATATGTACTGCTTTACTGCTAAATTCAGTAATTTTTGGTAAGTCACATTTCATACTATTAAAGCAATATTTACCGGTACTCTTTAGTCAATCGGAAAACCATTCAATCAGATTTTCAAAATAGTAGAAACTAAAAAGCTGTACAAGATGATTTTTTATTTTGAAAAGAAAAGCATTAACGGTCATTTTGTTTGTTTTAATACAAATAATATCAAAGTTAAGATTAAAACTGCAAGGTTTATTCAAAATCTATTCTATCCGAATCAAAACGGTTCCTAATCCTCCTCTAATTTTACTATTTAAACTCTGTTTAAAGGATTCCATTTTTATTATATTGTGAAAAACGGGACTGTAAGAGCCTAAACCATTTTACCATTTTTATAAAAGTTGTTAACAATTTCAATAGTATTTTTTATGCATTTTAAAAGGTACTTAAATATTGGATATGACATATCATTTGCTTTCAGGGCAATTGATCTGTCCAAAAGGTTGCAAATGTAAAGCGTACGGATATTGTTATGATTGTGAAGTGGGATACTACATGATGCAGAATGGGACATGTAAGAGTTGCCCAGAAAATTGTCAGTCTTGTTCCTCTGTAAACAAATGTGAAATATGTGGCGTTGGATATTATAAACACTCATTCTCATGTGCCCCATGCTCCACTGGTTGCTCACATTGTTTAACGTTAAATACATGTTTATCATGCAATACTGGTTATTTCAGAAGCGGTGATGAATGCACTAAATGTACGTCGTCATGTAAAACGTGTACATCCAAATATAATTGCATTACATGTAATGATGGATTTATATTAAACGGTACTTCTTGCCAAAAGTGTCCAGAGGGTTTTTTTGAATCCAGTAATTTGTGTGCCCAGTGCCAAGATAAATGCGCTTCTTGTTTGATAATAAATGAATGCACAAAATGTAAACAAGGATTTTTCGGAAAAACATGTGATCAAAGGTGTTCTTTTGGATGTAAAGACAACGTGTGTGAACAAAACACTGGCAATTGTGTTTGCAACGAAAATTATGTCGGAAACAATTGCAGTATTTGTACGCCACAAAAACATGGACAACACTGTGACCGTGACTGTCCAAATGGGTGTTCAACGTGTGATTCAGATGGCGGTTGTCTTGTGTGTCAATCTAGTCACTTCGGGATAAAATGTAACTGTTCGTATGGATGTCTTGAATGTAGCAGATTTACAGGAAATTGCTTACAATGTAAACCGTTTTTTAAACGGCCTTGCTTGGAGTGTGTAGACGGCAAATGGGGAAAGAACTGTGAAAAAGATTGCCCTGATAAATGTCTCTCGTGTTTATCGAAAACTAACTGCAAGAAATGTAAGGATGGAAGCTATCTCTCAGATGGCAATTGTTTGGACTGTTCTATTCGTTGTCAAAATATCTCATGTAATGCCGAGAGTGGTGTTTGTATCTTTGGATGCAAACAAGGTTATTGGGGAAAGTTTTGTAATAAGCAATGTCCCAAGCTTTGCTCAAACCGCACATGTAATATCGAAAATGGAGCTTGTAGTCACAGTTCCAATGAAAGTTACCATGAATATGACCACTCGTTTGACAAGAATTGTAGCAATACATGCATTGATAGACAATGCGATTCGAAAACGGATAGATGTACTTTGGGATGCGAGCTGGGATACTACGGGGATACATGCAACAAACAGTGCAGCAGTGAATGCCAAAACTTTGCATGTGAAAAAGACAACGGCTCATGCTATATTGGTAAGATTAAATTCTTCAATTTATGTTAAACATTCTTATAAATGTAGTATATTGAATAATATATATTCAGCTAAGCAATCGAAATAATTTGGTACTTTAATTTAGAAATACACATATACATCAATATAATCGTTAAATGTTTTTTTTTTCTTTTGAGGTATTTTGATGCATTTTTTGAGTTCATAGAACATTTATGGCACTATTATATTCAATAAGATAGTATAAGTTTATATATTTAAGCACTAATCTTGTTTGTTTAACAGATAAAGTGGACGTAATGTCTTCAAGCTCACATCAGCGATTTGGTTCAGTTCTTTTGATTGTATCGCTTGTTTGTCTTGTCATTGTAATTATCATAACAGTCATATCAACTGTACAAAGGTACAAGTATTTGTCATTAAAATTAATACTAGTGTTAGCAAGAAATCATACCCAACTTGTGAAATGGTTTGCCATTATTATAAAACTGCACGTTCAGTACATACCGTTATGAGGTAAATGTATGAAGTGTCTTCATTTCTATCAAAACAGCAAATATGTTTTTGTTTGTTCGTTTTGTTGGATTTTAAGTCAAATATCCACGGTAATGGTCTTGCTTGACTATCCAGCTTTTTTTGTTAAGCAAGACTTTAGATGCCCATTCATGCATTTTTTCCAGTCGAGAACGTATAGATGAGTAGAAACACCGCAATTTCATTAGTTAGCTGGGTGCTTTATCACAAGAATACACAGTCCTTGATGGGATTCGAACCAACAGCGATGAAGGCCAAGTGTACATATACGAGCTCAATCAAACAGAGCCTGCAACATTTTCAGTTTTGTCGTTTAGGACGTTCTTATTGGATTCTTATTCTCTCTGTTCACATTTTTAACAATTGCTCAAAATAAATAGTCTGGACGTCAATACTACTTTTCTTCATATCTAATTTAGAGTCAATCAAGATATGTCTTTATTCTATCTAACATTTACTGGAACAATTTATGGACTTATATTTTTGACATAGTGTAGGCTTTAACTAGAATATTTTTGTGTTAATGTTATATTTGAATTTCTCTTGAAGACTGTATGAAATACTAGTGGCCTCTGCATTTGTTTTGTTAATTTCGAAATTTTCAGTCTTAGAAATAAACAAAACCGCTGTGCAGTAGAAGAAGGTTTAAGGGAATCAGTTACTTATTTAGGAGTCAGAAATTCTGAAGAAATACTGTCTTGTAAAGGTATTGTAAACATTTGTTGTTCTCGTTTTTTTTACTCGCTTCGCGCTGATTAATTTTTGTTTATTGATGCCAAGAAAAGTTTTGTTGTAAGTATTGAATATTTTGTTAGACAAAAATATATTTGGACGTATGTTGAAGATATATTTTGATATATCGGCCAGTGATTTCACTTACATTTAGAGTACAATATTACTCAACCTATTTAAAATGTGACTAACTGATGTTTGATCTGAATAAGTCGTTTACCGTTTTTTAGCATGATCTTATGTGTAAGATCTCTTGTCCGTGTGATTATTTTATTCACTATATAACAAATGTAGTTGTGTATCATATAGACATGATAAAGTATGATTTTCTCCGGAAAGAAATAAAATTTGTCATAGATAAGGAAAATGATACGAAAACAAAATCGTGTTTTACGAAAATTTATTAACTTTGAAATAATTATAATTTTAAGCCTTTTAGGGTCATTCAGTATTTTTCAATAGGGTCATTTTAAAATTTTAATTTCATACAATAGTTTGAAACAATCATATTATAATAAGATTAAGTGCAATTTTATATAATTATCTTATAACATCAAATAAGAAGTATCACAAAAAAGAAATTGCGTTATATGTAATAAAAATTATTAAAAAAAAAATAAATAAATTTACTACATTTCAAATGGTGTTGACTAAACACCAGATACATCTTGATATAGTAGAGAAGAAATCCATAACTAGTTGACAAAGCATGATTATACGAGAGGTGATTCATATTTATGTGACCACTTTTTTGATTTCATTGCAACAAATGTTCAATTTGTGAACCATGTGCATAAGAGATAATTCTACATCGCCTTGGCCAGCTTGCAAGTCTTATTAATGGTAGATTGCTCCAGATTCTACCACTCCTGCTTCAACGCCTTTTTAAGTCCACTCAAAGTGAATATTTTTCGCTTTTGTAAACGGCGTGTTAGGATGCCCCACATTTCAAAGTCCATGGGTGCTGCATCAGGGCCCTTGTGCATCCATTCCTCTGGGGTTACGTACTTGACCTTACGTTCTTTGAAAACCCTTTCGTCTGGGCAGCAGTATGGCTCGAAGCACTTTCCTGATAAACAAAACCATTTCCTTTTCACGATCAGGAAACAAACGTGGAACGTCATTTTTCATAAATGGCTCTAACACATTTTTACATAGTAGTCTGTATTAACTTTAGCACCTTTATTTATAATTTTTAAGGACGTCTTGCCGTAGAAGCTAACCCCTGCCCAAACCATAAACCGTGGTGCAAACGAATCCCGCTTAACAAATTTAAGTTTTGGTTTGTCTATCTCGTTTTCTCTTACATAGCAAACACGCCTACGACCACAGCTACCACCCATGTAAAAAATTGCCTCGTCCAGTGTTTATTCTAGGATTCGAAAAACGGGGGATTTTTATCGAAAAGTGAGAATTGATTTCATTAGTTGATCTTTTTTCCTTCTTTCTCTATGTAAACATTTCCCCCTTCCTCTGAAAAAATAGTGGGGGAATTCTCAAAAATATGGGTAAATCCCTCCATCCCCCCCTGCTAGAATAGACACAGCTCGTCCGTACTGACAAACATTTTCCATTCTCCACTATTTAAGCGGAGATACAGACGCCAAAACGAGTACGTCTTTTCTGAATTTGCTTCTCATTAAGCTTATGAACCCTGCATTGTTTTCTGAGTTTCATAAGAATTATTTTAGAAGGGATACGATTTACTGTTGAATGAGATACCCCTAATTTGTTTGCCATCTGTCTTTGGATTGGTGGATTCACCGATCGTATCATATTGCGTATATTTCGGATGACGTCATCTGTACCAGCATTACGTTGTTTTTTTAAAGGGCTAATTCGTACGTTATTGCAAATGTTACTTCGAATAAAACCTTTGGAATGTTGAATACGATTAATCACCCCTATGGAAACTATATGTCCCATTTCTTTTTGTTCTTTTACTTTTTTTCTGTGCGACATTTTTTGCCTCAAAAGGCCTAACACGATGCCTTCAACCTAATCACTAATTCTACGTCTTGTCATTTTGAATTATGTAACAAAACCAATATGTATCATAGATAACACGGTTAATATACATGTTAAAACAATTTGCACGGAAAAGCTCGTGAAAACGTGCATAAATATTGGTTTCAAAAGTTTTCACATAAATATGGATCACCTCTCGTATATAAACTAAGCAGTAAAAGAGAAATACAAAGAGTATTACATTGATTTGTGATTTTTTAAAATACTTTATGTCATATATGTGATATAAATACAGTTAGGCTGTTGTAATAGTAAAGTAAGCAATATTCCACCCATATGTTCTATTACATGGCGAGTTTCAAGTTTTCTATTTTAAATTATATTTTATTCATTTGCAACATTTTTTTTTGCAAAACATTTCGATGTCATTCTCATTCAGTAAGATTGTATAATTTTCGCCCATTTTCTGAAAATTTATCCAATAATTTTGCCTTTTAGACGATGAGAGAAATCAGCAAAATGGAGAACGAGTTGAAAATATTAATCCAGCTGTCATAGTCGGTAGTGTTGAACCAACCGGACAGGAAAATTTAAATTTATTTTATGTAAACGTAAACGAATATGCAAGTATTGAACGAAAACAATTTCAAAACATCACTGAAGACAATGTGGATGAAATTCAACCTACAGATGACAATAAATTGGTATGTTTATATATGCGAGTTTTCTTTCAGATTCATTTTTCTTGCCTGAAGATAATTATTAATTCTTTTTCCCCTGATTCTACTCAAATAAACTTGCAAATCATTTTTTAAATTTACTTTGCTATAATTAAGTGCAATGGTGTATAAAAATAACCTACATAAGTACGTAAGTAAGAAACTGAGTGACTGAGTGAGTGATTGAGTAACGGTTGTGTTTAATCAGGCAACAAAGTTTGACTAGGCCATTCTTCCACGTGAGGCTTAGAAATTTACAAAATAATTTATATCATGAAAGAACATATTTATTTAATTTGATTTTTTGGTAGTTTGCCTGTTATATTAACCATTAATCTAAACTTCAATTTCTATTTGAATGTAATCTAATATTACCAATCAGGTTGATGCCTTTCTATACGCCAACACGGAAGAGTTCTTCAAACGTAGAGTGTCAGTTGATAAACTCAGAGATTTCGTAAAAAACAAAACAGACCTTGAATACATTGAGGAATTTATGGTAACATTCAAAGATATTTATTATTTCCTTGAATAATTTTGATCAATAAGCTACAATTTTAAAGTAAGGCTGTGGATTATTAAGTCTTGATGGGATTCAAAATGGACAAAATATAATTCAATAAAGAAAACACTGTTTGTCTTTGGTATTTATTTCTTGCTTGTTTTTGAAATTATACTTTGAATGAAAATGTTTTGTCAGGCTTTCTTTTATTATATATAAAGCTATCTTATTTCTTTTTAAATACCGTACAGTATGTCAATTTAAATTTGAAGAACAAACTATAGTACAGGTTATTATGCACTTCTGTAAAAAGCTGTTTTTATTTTATCAAGGACTTACCACCAGGTCTCATTAAACCTTTTAATGAGTCACAGAAGACAGAAAATATTAGGAAAAATCGTTATAAAGGTGTTTATCCATGTAAGTCATTACAAAATTTGCATGCTTTCTTGAAAGAAACTAACAAATGACATTATCTTTTCAAATTGCATACGATTTAGTACTAGTTGATCGGGTAACATGTACGATATTAAAACGCCGTTTGTATTATCCATCAAATGCCATAGTTTACTCTCTGATGATATATTGATTTTTAATATGGTTGCTGATTTCCATTACGATCTTGTTACGATATTTGTTTATGAAATAATGATTTAATAAATGTATATAAAACAAAAATACTCATGTACCTAAATTTACTTAAACTAGTTATTTTTTAAATCAATAAATCATAACTGTATTCTTTTCCAGGATAAACGGGGTTTTCCGTTTCTTTGTTGTTGTTTTTTGTCATTTGGTTCAGTTCATGTTCAGTATTAACTTTTTTTCAAATGGCTGAATTTAACATTTTGTCAACTGAATTTACATCGATGTAGACTAATTTCTATGTTTTTGTTATATTATTCAAAAATTCAATGTAAAATATGTTTTGTGCGATCACCTGTATAGATGACAGCAGAAGAGTTATTGTGAAAGACATGGAATCAGACTTCATTAATGCTAGCTATATAGACGTGAGTCATGTTTTTAAACAATTCAATATGACATTCTGTTTGGACTTCAGATTTTTATGTTAACTTATCACTCAACCTCTCTATTGTGATTACTTCAAATTTTCGAGTGAAGACGATTTATTTTTATAATAAGCATAACTTATAGTCTTAAAAATAATTAGGTAAATAATTCGTTTGCACCTTTTACGGGAACATATGCCCAAGAAGGTCCTTCAATCATACTGGTAATAATTTGCTTCAAACATCAAACTATTAACATACGTCATGTTTTCCGTATCTGTTGTGCTTAGTTTCGTATTAAATGTTCTCATTATGTACATACTTAATGCGACAAAATATGATAAAACTATTGTTTAACAAAACAGTAATTACTCATGAAATATTCTCATATCTTCCTCGTAAAACATATACTTATCTAATTATCTATTTATTTAATCAAACACTATAGTATTCATAAAACATCTCTTTAAACTTCATGATTTTACTTGACGTACTCGACGTGTCATAACGTCTATACGTCATTTCTTTTGTAAAAGCGGTTGCTGCAAATTTGTAAATCTGTTTGAGCAAAATGACCAACGTTTAAATTGGGCCTGTAACCTGTCTAAACCTTCAAAACAAGTACATTAGCATTCATTTGAAGATGACGACTTACATGATTTACAGTTCAAATAATATATAAGTATCTAAATGATGAAATTTGTTTATCACTGCTTTTAATGAGCAGGGATATTTTAATAGAACCAATATCTACACTTCATATTTGCCATGATTGATTACTTTTTATTTCAAAACTTGGAAAAGTGCCATTCTTTAATCATGATATTATATCTAAACATATTTAAATTCTAGGGTTATAAACGACAAAAGGCTTATATAGCATCTCTAGGTATGTATGTAATGTGCAAGTGTTTGTCATCAAATTTTACCTCTATCTGTTATATAAGAAAAAAAAATTGTCTTGTGAATAATGTATTTAATTTACTGTTAAAATGTACTGATGGTAAAAGTGTTGTTTGTTTTTGTAGTTTTAAATTTGAATCGTTGCATCACATAAAATAATCGCATTACATAATGTATACAACATCAAAACAATATAGCATATTAATGTATAATATATAGTTACGACAAAAATAAAATCGCTAATTATATTATTATCATTATGTATATATAAAGGACCAACAATTAAACAAATGGGGGATGATTTTGGAGTGTTCTGGAACATGGTCTGGCAAGAAAGAGTTTGTAAAATAGTAATGCTGACCAATCTGACAGAGCTAGGTGTAAGTTACAATATTTTTCTTATGTGTTGAAGTGTATTCGAAACTATCTTAAACATAAGTTATCGTATCAAATCTACCTTGTAAACAGGTTTTTGTACGGAGATGTATAAATGCAAACCATGTGTCACATGATTTTCTCTCATTAAAACAGTTTTCTTCCAAAGAGTGCACAATCTTGATGGTCATAGTGCTGGCCAATTATTTTTTGTCAATTAATATTTATCATTGTTTGATAATTTAATTATCAGAAGGAACTGGTGCAATATTTTTCACACATGATTATTATAAGAAACTTGATTATTATGTAAAATTTAGGTGAAAAAATGTGACAAGTACTGGCCAGATAAAGACGTGTGTTGCACTTATGGAGATGTAAAAGTTACGGGTAAATCCGAGGAAATCTATCCCTGTTTTACTGTCAGAATATTCTCCATCGAGGTAAGAGAAAAGTTGTTCAACATTTGTTTTAATTATGTACAACTATGTAGCTGCGTTATTTGTTAAACAAAATCAAAAACATGAATAAATAAACAAATGAAATAAAATGAGAAAATGGCAATGAGCAAATGAATATTTATTTCTTGTAATTCAATCCCTTTCTGACATGCCAAGTATGCATACTTGATTGCGCTCATTTTTATTTTTGAAACAACGTCGGAATTACATTTCTATTGAACATTTTCGTTTACAATTAAACACTTCGGTAATTGTTGCTTAGAGGATAAGGCAATGTCTATACTTGACAGAAATTGTTGGCCCCATCCTATTAGGCAGTACATTTATTTGTTTCTCCATTTTTATCGGGGTTAATTGTACGAAGGAACCTGTGTAAACTTATATCCAAACAGTTCCCGATAACAAGTAGTCGAATACAAAATTTGGCGCTAAACCCGCTCTGTGGTCATAAGTTTTATGGCTCTTTTTTGGCTCTTTTTGGGGGGGGGGAGCGGGCGGGAATAAGAGGAGATGAATAGCGGAACTGTTAAAACTAATAAATAAAAATCCAGAGCCATCTCGACCTAGTGCAAGTAATCGATTAATAAAATATCACTACTAGATATTGCATTGAACTTTAGCGCCCTTACTATTTATATCTATAATAGATTGTTTCCAGTAATAAAAATAACACACTAGTAAAAAGAAAAGCAAACAAATTGAGAAGATAAATGATCGTCATTTTAGAAATAATTCAGCTTTAAAGAAATAAGTTATCTGTTACAGAAATTTGAAAAGAGAATACTTTATCAAATGCACTTTACTGCATGGCCAGACAAAAGTACACCTAAAGATGCACATACCATTGTAGAGTTTTGGGAGAAAGTCACACGAATACCTACGTTTGAGCTAGGGCCCATAATAGTACACTGCAGGTAACAATAAAATTGTTCGTAGCAAATCTTTAACAAAATCTCTTGAACAATGAATATCTTTTTACAGCAATACAAAACAAAGAGAAAATGAAAAGCGCAACTATTCCTACACCCGAAACACCCGCATGATCTATGATATACATGTTATGAATAATCACAAAATATCGAAGGACCAAGCAATAAAACAACACTTAGATGAAGTGCGTAGCCATATTTTGAGCTACCACATAACACATAAAAAATTGTTGTAAGTTACAAGACAGATCACAAGGTAGAGAAGATAAAACAAATGGTTTTGATTGTGTTTGTTTGTGACAGATAATGACAATTGCGGCATCTATACTATATAAAGATGATCAATTAACTAGAAATATTTTAGCGAAAGCATCAACAAATACTTTTATCCGAATTTCGACTTATATTTACCATTTGTCTTTACTTCGTAAATAACAGAAATATTAAACATATTTTACAGTGCAGGGGTTGGACGAACAGGTACATTTATTGCATTGGACATACTAGCGAATGAGGGAGTTTCCGAGAGAACAGTGGATATATTTGCATGTGTCAGAAATCTTAGAGAGGATCGAGTTAGTTTAGTACAAACAGTGGTAGGTCATCATCTTCGCTGTTAAACATGTACCTATCTTTCAAAAATTGATTTTAAATTCCTATAAACAAAGATCAATTTTGTAAGCGACAGGTTCAAAAGTTTAAGTACCGGTAATATATACAGTTAGCAGTCTTTTGTCAAATGTCGAAGATTAATTCTCCTGTAGACAATCAACTATCTTCATCAATTCATTTAATATCTTACAAATTATTACAACCGAACTAGTTTAACCTGCAATTAAACAACTTATTGAAATAAACAATAAATTAAAAGATTGGGAGGGGGGAACAACACATCAAAACACCAGGTCAGTGAAATGTACAAGATTTTTTGGACGAGTACACAGTTTTCAAACCTATTTTACGAGACGCTAATCGAGTCTGGTGAAGGGACAATTAATAATGAATCTTAAATGCACAATTTTTGACATTTCGGCAGAACTTATTTGCTTCATGTTCAATACATTTGTATACCCTGAAAATGGAAATAAGACTAGATGGAGTATGATTTGCATTTGATGTAATTGTTTTCGACTTTGAAAATGAAAACATGCCAGGTTATACAAGGAATGATATGCATTTGAAATGGATATTTCGGACACTTGAGATGGGAACGAGGCAAAATTGATACCGATATGATAGGAACTGATAATGAATTCTTTTCGAAAAAAAAACATGGTTCAAACGCTGAATATCTTTAATTATATTTTATATAGTGTAAAATCTTTTATATTATAATTAATATTATTATACGCCCAAAAACAATTTCGGCCCATATCTTATGCATCTGGCCGACCTTCGGTCCGGCCGTCTGTTAGCAATTTCGTTAGCGGTCTGTATCTTTTGAACCGCTGAAAGGAAATTGAAACGACATGGCAGAAATATTAACATCAATGAGATTATATGCGATCCAGGTTTGCACCTCCTCAGGTAGAGGTCAAGGTCACATTAAGTGATTTTGTATAAATTTCAACATTTCGTGTGCGCCCTTTTATATTTGATCCGATCGGTAGAAATTAAAACTTTTTTGCAGAACTATTACTTAATATCATAATAATAAAAATATGTGCAGAACACAGGTTTGAGCTTCCCATGACAAAAAATTGGTCCCATTAGATATTATGCATGTATCATTGCCTTTTTTACTTTAAAAATGGATATGATTCATGTGTCTTAGATTAATATAGCCTCGCCTCATTGGTCTCTTGATATATAAAAACCTATAAAGAGAAAAGACAACTGTGACTTACTGTGCGAAACTGTAATCCAAGAACTTAGATATTTTGCATGTAACATCACTTTTTGGTCTACAACATAACTGGTATAAATCATGCTCTTGGGTCAATATTGGCTCCGCTTCGATGTCATTAAATAGAGAAAATAAGAAATCAAGTTCATGAAGTTAATAAAAATTACTATAGGAAAGCTCATTTAAGACGTTTTTTATGTAATCACATTGCTTAGAGGCTAGATATTTGACATGTAGCATTCCCTTTTAGGCCTACGCAAAACTGGTGTTAGTCATGCCCCATGGGTCAATATTGACCCCGCCCCTGGATTCACTTGATAAAGTCTTGTATGAGAAAAACACATTCAGTCTTATTTTGTGAAACTACAATGTCTAGAGTATAAATATGTTATATATCATTTCCTTGTTACCTCTTCAAAAATGTTATAAATTATAAACTTGGGTCAAAACTGGCCAATCCACGGGGCGTCACACATTTTATACATATAAATATGGTAAAAACCAATTTGAGTACTAGTATAATCATGCAAAAATTCAATGTCAAGGGCTTAGATAACTGCGCCACCACGGGAGGCTTTTTAAAATGAATTATTATTATCAAGACAAGTATCTTATTTGAATATCTTCCTAATTGAAAGATCATTTTTGATTAATCACACAAACTTACATTCAAGTCAACATTGCCCAACCTTTGCGGTGCCCTTGTCATAATTATAATTTTGATTAAACTCGAATTTAAGGAAGTTAACCGGTGTGTTGGTTTTGTTTGATATTGTCAAATTTTGTTATTACAAAATGTAACGTTCACAGGAACAATACAGATTCCTCCACGACGCTTTGGTACTGCTGCTTGATTCTCACACATCTGTGAAGGCTCTGCTTGCAAACGATGCAACCGTTCAGAATGATTCTCCCGACAAAATAAGCAAGACTGCTGAATAAACTAAGGAGAGACAATTGAAACAATTATGTTGTACAATAGAATAATTGTGTTTATTCCAATAATTGTGTAAATAATGATATTAACTAGACTAAATTAGGTTCTTTCCGTGTGTAATATTAGAGAGGATAATAGTTATGTAATATTTATACAAAAATTGCATACCCGTCTTCTTTTGGTGATTGCAACAATGTTACCGTCATTGTTACGTTCACGTGCATATATACAATAGATTTAACCGTTTTACAAGAAATTGTATGCATGGTTTCAACATTTTTACTATTCTATTCTATTTGATTTTTATATTTGCTACTTATTAATACTATATGCTATTGCGTTTTTCAATATTTATGACAAAATTTTGTTAAGTAAATTTCATAATGCAAGTTTATTGATTTAATGATTCAAATACATTTATATGTTTATATGCCGTTTCAACTACATGCATATTGTATGTGTATATTGTAACTATTTTGATATTTTCCTTTCTAAAGAGAATGTGGTCATGTTGATTATCTTTTTAAGTATTTGTATTGTATTGTATTGTATATAGACTTTTGTTAGGAACATTAATATTGGCAAATTGTAAGGTTATTTCATAAAAGAATAACTTTATACTAAATAATACTAATTGTACTAAGAACATCTCTAAGCAACATTCTTAATTACAATATGACATTTTAAGTTTTGCTCCTTAATAGTGAGACTGGTCCGTTAAAATTAATCTTAGATGTTAACAATTGAAATGACTTTCTGAAATATTTCATTTTCTACAATATAAAACCTGGTATACTTTCAAATGTCACCATTTACTTTCAATTGAGCATGAAACAAAATTGTGTTTACATAAATATTTGATTTAAGTTTTTTTTTATTTTGAATTTCAGTTAACCAATCCGAACTAAAGTACCTTACAACCTTACATAGGTCAATTAACTGATTTTGTTTTTTTCCCATTTCAAAAATCAAAATAACATGTTTTTTAACAAATAATTATTTACTTATTTAAACTTTGCATACAAGGAAAATATCATGAATATATATATATAAGTGTAGTAATTTGTTGAGTACACTCACCAAGATGTTATTTCAGCTATGATGAAAACACATCGATAAAGGATGCCCTTGGAAACATCCGCTTTTACTAAATAACATTACGACTTCTGTTGTACATGTTACATTATCATGTTTATATTTACTTTTATGTTTGGAAAGCCGATATTGAGTATTTACAAAAGCTTTGAACTATTGATCTACTCATGTTTCAAAACATCAACACATATGCGTATATCGTGTTGCTTTTTCCCGATATATTAAACTAAAGGCAACATATGCCTCAAAAATTTATATTTTTAAAAATTCTTTAGAAATGTCAAACATGCGTTTAATTATGTTTTGATAATGGATTAAGTTCATGTTGAATGTCTATAACAACTGAAGAAATGGCGCTGAACATGAAGTAATGTGTTGTTTAGATAGCAAAATGTTAAAAAGTGTCAAGACTTCTAAACAAAATACTGATTTACTATAAGTTTACAAATTACCAACATAACAATAATTTCTTATTTGCGAACTAAAAATGATAGCATTACTGAGACATAATCATTATGGACCTTTAAACGATACACAGAATGATACAGTGCTTAATATTCACAGCCTTTCAACGATACGATCCATTTCTTATTCATAAATCATTTATATTGTTCACTAAACGCAAAGTTTACGCAATTTAATGACTGTAACGACGTAAACGATAAGACAGGATAAATGGCATTTGTGTAAAATACATTTTCATTGAATTATTTTAAACATGCCAACTCGTTTTTAAATTAATGTAATACATATCCGATTATGTCTCTGGAAAGCAATTATAAAACATAGTAAATTTCTTAAACAATCAGTCGTTGTTCTTCATTCCTGGTAATTAAAGTAAAGTTCAATTTATGGCACAATCTTTGTATCAGCGATTAAGTACACTATACTGATTTTGAATTATAATATATTATTATTACATATATTGAAATTGGTGACAACAATCTAATTGCTAATTTGTAGAAAAAATACATATAGTATATAAATATAGTTTAAGATCTTGAATAATATTTAACTCGTAATTTCAATTTTAAACATATAATGTACAGATACTTATGTGTATAAGGAAACCGATGTATACATTTATAATGAGGGTAATGCCATTTACATAGAAATATTTTTCAAATAAATGTCTATACTTTTAGCTATTTGCTTTTGTTTTCATTGCTCTTGAGAGATATCCCTTTTGAAGAGTTTGTAAACCTTTGGATACAGTAAACTGTAAACCCGTTCCTAAAACAGTGGTGTTATATTTCTCCGGTCCTTAGGACAAATCGACTCCAATATTATTATTATTTAGGATTGCATACTTGAGCATTACAGATATTGCACTTTACGTTATCTCTCATAAACAGACCGAATTTATTCTTTGTTTACTCCCGAGCGATCTCTTCTTTTAAAATTCTATTAAGTGTTCTGGGACAACAGCAAAAAGTTGCCATGTACTTTATCTCATAAATTTTTCAAATCTCCTGGGATTATTGATTTAAATCATTATAGTGTTGAGGGATGTTATATACCGAACTTTATAGTTCCAAAGTAGATCTTCCCTGTGCAGTGCTTTTGCAACGTAAGCCATTAGAAGATATGTAATATCACAACGATGTAATTTTATAAAGGCATCGATCATTTAAGTAATAATGCCATTTTTTGAAAGTGTATAATTAGCTGCAAATGACATGATACATGCAAAGTTAGATAAATGCAATTATAATAATAATGATATTCACACATTAGAAAACAATACTTGAGCTTGTCTTGAGTTTTTAACACTTTCTTGAAGAACTGGTCAGTTTGATTACATTTTTGGCATACAACAAAAGGCGTGTAATCATGTACATTGATTAACTTGTTCCTGACTTAATTAAACTCGGGCCTTCTATCTATGGTTTAGGTTCAAATTAAACCGGAAGATAACACATATGTAAAAAATGCTATTAAAAATTCTCTCTTCATATTAGTGTGTATACTAATTATATGAATTTAAAAGTGATGTCAAATTCCATATAGTTTTGCCGATTCGTTGATATTTAATGTATTTCAAGTGATACAGTCACTTAAAAAGATTAATTTCAATATGAATATAAACATTATTTTGAAAAATGTTAAACTAAAGAAAACAAAATATAAATGTCTTAAAACAGTTGCCATTCTCATTTATCCGAATACATCTAATCAGGAGTCTTTCACACTCCCTCATACTGGCTACATATTTATTCATTGAATCCTTCAAGTAACAAAATAGTCGATTCATACCTCTATAAACTGTCATCTTAAATACTTTCATCGATATCATAAAGTTGACATAACTTCATAAGTGATAATTTACAACGTTATGCCATTTAGAATGTTAATGACACAGAAAATCAAAGCAGTCATTTTTTCCACCACCGTGTTTAGGTCTGTAAACTGCACCGAGAACTGTGTCCCTTCAAACTGCATCTCTACAATAACTTCATGATCAGGCTCATCAAAGTAAAAATTGCCAAGTTTAAAGCAGTTTCATTCAACGACATATGCTGGACATTCTTTGGTTGATGCGAATATACCAACGCCTTCTTGGACGTCAATAATTTTTGACGTATAACTATTCCGTATCATTTCATCAACCGGAACAACGTGTCAAGCACGAACTAATGGATCAAACAAATACCGACATTTGCAAATTCCGTCGAAAACCTTATATTCTTCAGGATGCAAATCTTCATTAAAGGGAGCATAGACCTCAACACCGTAGATCTATTTGCTGATACGAGATTTCACTACATTTGGGTTGTGCCTAAAGAGAACAGCACCATTCAAAACAACAAGACCAGATTTATTTTAACACGTTTGTCTGAAAACGCTGCTCGTATCTCATCTTGAACAATTTCTGATTCAGCGAATCCCCCAACAAGAAAATTTGTTTTAATTCCTCGATAGTCGTTTTCTTCAAGGACTTCCTTGGCGTGACACACTGTATTTAAAATGGAATCCTTGAAAAACCGTTTGAAAAGTTCAGCACTGATTTGAACGTAACCTTATCTTGCTTGAAGAAGACACGGTCAACATATTCAGATTCTTAAACGTATTGTTGCAAATCCTTCTTTTTTTCAGTTTTGAAGTGCGAGGAAAAAGAAGCTGCAATTCTCATTGTCACCATTCCGTCTGCTTTCGAAGACACCGTTCTTTTCTTTGCTTCAAATTCTCTCATCTTTTTAAAGAAGTCAGCTGTATTTTCCTCTCTAAACTCTTCTAGAAACTGCTTACAAACAATTTTATCAAGAAACGTTAGGAAGGCTTCCATATCATTTGATTTCAACAGGCCAAAACGCTCGATAGGGCGATAGGGAAACGCTTACAAAATACATACACTGCTTCTGGTTCCAAAGCAAGGACAAGACGGTTTTTTTGTAAACCAGCCTAAAGATAAAAATTATTAAAACTATGATTTTTTTTCTCTTCAAATAAACATTTGGAAACAAAGTGATCCCTCGGAAGCATTAATCGCAACAAAATTACAAGAGAATTGCAGAATCGGTTTGATTGAGTCTGTACATGAGGGATAATGAATACGTGCAACATCCCTCACGCCCCCTAGCACATGCTTGAGCGGTACTCAATTCTCAACACTTAATAGTGCTGGCATCAATGATCCCGAAAGACCAGAAAAATATAACAACACGGAAGTTAAGTATGGGACAACTTTTTACATCTGCCACACAGCACTTGACACCTGCTGTTGTGAAGTATAAAAATCTGGAAAACAAAGTGATCCCTCGGAAGCATTAATCACAACAAAATTACAAGAGAATTGCAGACTCGGTTTGATTGAGTCTGTACATGAGGGATAATGAATTCGTGCAACATCCCTCACGCCCTCTAGCACCGGCTTAAGCGGTACTCAATTCTCAACACTTAATAGTGCTGGCATCAATGATCCCGAAGGACCAGAAAAAATATAACAACACTGAAGTGAAGTACGAGGCAACTTTTTACAGCTGCTACACAGCACTTGACACCTGCTGTTGTGAAGTATAAAAATCTGGAAACAAAGTGATCCCTCACAACAAAATTACAAAAGATAGCAGACTCGGTTTGATTGAGTATAAGCAGAATAAGACACTTGATTTTAAGAAGCATGCGCACTAAAAAGGTCATATGGCGACATTCAAGCTTTACTAGTAGAGGAAAAAGCGGGTAGAACCACCGGCGGTTACTAAACCAGTTAAAAAGCTTCCTCACATAAAAGAATACCTTACAGGGTCCGAAACCACTGCACTGAGAGACAGATTGTTTCAATTCAATGACATAAAGCGCTCGGCTGACGATAAT
>NW_026867084.1:0-23348 GCF_026571515.1 Ruditapes philippinarum
CAAAAACAAGACTCTTTTGGCAAATTGACTCACTGAAAAAAACACAATAAACTGTATACATCAGATCAAGACAAGGCAACAGTACTAAATGAACAATTTCAATCAGTCTTCACATCTAAATCCCTCCTTGCTGATATGAAAGTACAGGATCAGGCAGATACAGGTAGAGAGGTTCCCCACACATCATTTAGCCCCCATAACCCCATGTGTGATATTGATATCTCTGTAAAAGGTGTTGAGAAGCTCTTAAAAAACCTTAACCCCCATAAGGCTGCAGGACCTGACCAAATAACCCCATAGTGCTGAAAAATACCAGTAAAGAATTAGCCCCTATAGTGTCCAAACTTTTCCAAAAATCACTGCAGTCCAGCACTCTACCAGACATCTGGAAAATGGAGAATGTGGCCTCTGTCTTTAAAAAAGGTAGCAAGTCAGACCCAGCAAACTATCGCCCTATCTCTCTTACCTGTATCTTGTGTAAAACCCTGGAACACATTGTCTCCTCCAGCATAACAAAGCACTTTACTAGATCAAACTTGTTCTATGAATTGCAGCATGGTTTCCGAGAAAAAAGGTCATGTCAATCCCAACTATTAATGCTTATAGATGATATCCTACAGTCAGTAAATCAGAGAAGCCAAGTAGACTTAATCCTTCTTGACTTCTCTAAGGCCTTTGATATGGTCAACCATGAAAAACTCCTGTATAAGCTGCATTTCTACGGTATAAGGGGTCAAACTCTTAAATGGATCAAAGGTTTTCTTGATAACAGGTCACCGTCCGTGGTGGTAAATGGCTCCACATCCAGCTCCATACCAGTCTCCTCCGGTGTTCCCCAGGGCTCGGTCCTCGGACCTCTCTTATTTCTTATATACATCAATGACCTTCCTGAATATGTCCAATCCTCTAAAGTCCGCCTATTTGCTGATGACACGGCCATCTATCTATCTCTGACTGTCGTCGCTTCTCATTTTAGCTTACTGCAACACGACTTACACCAACTTGAACAATGGGAGACAAAATGGGACATGCAATTTAATCCATCAAAATGCACAGTTATCCAAATCACAAAACGAAAAACAGTCATTCCAACACAATACCTTCTACATAACACCACATTAGAAACAGTCTCATCTGCAAAATACCTTGGCATTACAATATCAAATGATCTAACATGGAACAAACACATAAACAACATCACAACAAAGGCAAATCAAACACTTGGTTTTCTACGCCGAAATATCAAGGTTCACTCAGAAAGGTTAAAGTCAACTGCATACAAGACACTTGTTAGGCCCCAGCTCGAGTATAGCTCCACGGTCTGGTCCCCCTACACAGGAACTCTCATTGACCAGATAGAGTCTGTCCAGAGAAGAGCTGCTAGGTGGGTCAAACATGACTTTGGCCGTATGTCGAGTGTCACTGACATGTTGACTTCCCTTCAATGGAGGCGCCTTGACCTTCGGCGTATTGACCAACGCCTGGTCATGTTTCTAATGCACTTTGTTTAAACGAAGAAAATTTTATTAACTGCAAGTGATTAACGAAAGTTATACAAATTATATTTTATGAGATGTTATCTACGTTTGACTGTATAGCACAGTAAGTAAGACTGCTTATTAATATGAAAGTGAATTAAGCTAGTGTGTTTGAAACCTGTTGGAAATTGTTTTATTTTTATTTCAAGTTTTATTTTTATTTTTAATTTCTTACTGTCTGACAAAATAAATATATGAGTTCGCATATTAACTTAAAGATATTGTATTTTTATATCTTGAAATTTGTTAAAATTCATCCATTTGTAATATGAAATGATAAACATATAATAAAGGAGGTGAAGATACTTCGTTTAAAAAGTAATATAAATAAATCAATTAAAATAAACAAAAGGAATTATCGTTATGTAGTTTCATGTATATATGAAAGGGAAAATATAAAAAATATAAAAAAAACTCCTGTCGAGGAGTAGTAATTACTTCTGAGCATCATAAGTGCTCTACTGATTGAGCTATTGCGACATTTATTATTTACTTTAACAATTATCAGTCAAACGTACAATCATTGAGATATGATATGACCGTTAACCCTATAAAAAGTAATGTAATTCACTTCCGCCCGAAAGCTGTTCAACGTACGAGTGTTGCCTTTGAATGTGGTAATAATGTATTAAACATAGTTGATAGATATACTTATTTAGGTGTCATATTACACGAGCATCTCGATTATTCAGTAACTGTTAAAGCTGTTAATCAGAGTGCTAGTCGCGCATTGGGTCTTTTAATTGCAAAATGCAAAGGCTTAGGTGGTGTTCCATTTTAAGTTTATTCGAAATTGTATGACTCTGTTGTTTGGCCTGTAATAAGTTATAGTGCACCTCTATGGGGTTCTCGGTCTTATTCGTGTATTAATGCGGTTCACAACAGAGCGCAACGCTTTTTTCTAGGTGTCGGAAAGTACACTCCTAATGATGGTGTTTCAGGTGACATGGGTTGGATTCCTCCGTCAGTTAGGCAGTGGAAATCAGTTTCTCTGTATTGGTCACGCTCATCTCATATGAACAGAGAGAGAGAGTCAATAAACGAATGGCACTCTGGGTAGCGTCAAATCAAAGTCCAATCGTTTGTGTAGAAATTGGCCATTTTTGATTAAGCAATTTTTCGATGACAATCATTTGAACACGTATGATAATATCTTACAGCCCTTGCCAACATCTTTTGTACAGAAAGTCAGTAGTATTGTCTATAATAAGTACATTACCAACTGGAAAGACAGAATTAATAGAAATACGGGTCCTTCTAGACGAGGTGGTAATAAACTCCGGTTGTATAAATGCGTTAAATATGAATATGTCACTGAGCAATATTGCAAATTGATTCTTCCGCCTAGACACAGATCCGCATTTTGTAAGTTCCGGTGTGGGGTTGCTCCCATTAGAATTGAAACTGGCAGATACGAAGGTTTGCCAATAAATGAAAGAATTTGTCCATTTTGTGAAATTACAGAAAATGAATATCATGTATTGTTTCACTGTCCAGTGTACTGTGATATAAGAGAAAAATTGTTTAATCGTGCAATAGATCTTAATAACTTATTTTTAACACTATCTGATGCCAATAAATTTGATTTTTTTGTTTTCCAACCCAGATATGATAAGAATCTGTGCCAAAACCTGCTATCTTATATTACAAAGACGGGTAGTTTTAATTTGTAAATAATCTTTCTAAATTAGATTGTATGTATAATTGCATATACTTTTCCTACTTAAACTGATTCTAATGTGTCTTCGCTTATGCGTTTATTTTTTATTTATTTATTTATTTTTATTATTATTATTAATTTTTATAAATTCATTTAGCCTAGTCCTTTAGTTCATTTAGTTTTTATCATTTATTGTTGTGTTCCTTTCAAATGATTTCATATAATGCGTATATGATGTTTGTACAGTCTCTTATAACTCCACTATGGAGTGGCAATATACTTTTTATTATGACTGTATATATATATATTGATTGTAACTTGTATGAATGTATATTGATGAGACTTTAATAAATAATAAATAAATATATAAATAATATTGAGATGTGCAACATTTCATTTACCTATATAGTATTAATATAGACACCTTAATTATCTCTGACAGCAAACTTAATGCACTATGAACACCTTTCTTCATTATACAGAAGTATGAAATTTAGGTATAAAAATTAATTAATTAATCATTTTTTTCTTAAAAATTTTATTCTTATTTATTAAAAAAAATAATTAAAATAAATACAACACAATATAGTTTATCATAATCAAGTAAATGGTTCATTAATTATTTTCAATGACAAAACACATTAAAAAGTATACATTAGATCTAATTTAAAAAAAAATCAGACTAATTAATTAATATGCTAAAATATTTTCTTTTCTATATGATATCAACCTATCCATTTATTAAACATCTAAAAACTTCGATACTTTTTTTCTCTAATTTATATCAATAATAATTTATCCATTTATTAAACATCTTAATACTTCAATAAAATATTATTTTTTTCTAATTTATATCAATTAATAATAAACTTACCAATTTGTCTGACATCTAAATACTTCAATACAATGTGTTTTCTCTCTAATTTTTATCAATTTATAATAAACATAGGGTCCATTTATTTAACATCTAAATACTTCATATTAATGCAATTAATAAAAATAACTATGGGGAGGAACTGTCTGCTTATTTGCAAATATGCAGACGGTTCTCCCCTTAAATAGGGAGAGAACCGTCAGGGAGGAAACATCAGGGCAGGAACTGGTAAGTGACTACCTGTTTTCTCCCTCGATTGTATAGTTTACAAAGCCTTTTAAGGCAACAATAATAAACCAATTTTATTTATATTTCCAGTTTTTATAATGTTTTTTTTTGTTTTTGTTTTTTTTTTTTTCATTTTTTTTTCATACAATACCGAAATGATATCTCACATACACTAACGCCACAGATCTGATCCATATCAGTTAATAAATATTTTGACTAAACGGCGCCAATCCGTAAGCAGCGTAATGACGTCATCCTAAGTATACACACTGACTTCATTTCAAACATACAAGAATGAAAAATTGGGCACTGATGTAAACACAATATACAGTCCTTTGTAAGACGTAAGTTTTCATTGTTGAAAACTTAATATAAATTGTTTTTTATCATTTCTTTTCTTTTATAATTTCTATATCTTAGCAACAGCAACGAAAATCGGCACCGGAAGATATTTCCGCTTGAAAAATAACATTACTGATCTTCCTTACTTTATCTTGTTAGAATCGAAATAACATCGGTCTTAGCGGTGTTTATCGGCTATTTAACACCGGTTTTGTGATTTTGATGCAAAAAATTAACCTCTCAGGCCTACAGCCTTCGTGGTCAATTCCTAAGCATCAAAACTCCAAACCGGTGTTAAATAGCCGATAAACACCGCTAAGACCTATGTAATTTCTTAAATGAAGGTAAAGGTCTGTCTGGTTAAATTAGAGATCTATCCTAAAATATCGCTGTGTTCACAATCCATTCAAAAATAACAAAGCTATAACCACTTATACCAAAAAGAGCACCGTTTTAAATTGCCTTAAAAATTGATAAAGTTTTGATATTGATACAAAATGACTTAAGTGTGACATGACCTTGACCTGAGAAAGCTCAAATCTGTGCTTTGCACATTGTCTCATTATGATTAACATTTCTGTCAAGTATTTCAATTTTTTTTCACCAGTTCAAAAGATATAGACCGGACATGAAAATTAATAAAAAAGTCTAAATAAATCATTTTATTCCTGGGCATGGTCAACTTTGATCTTAGGAAGTCTAAACTTGCCTACTGCACACCATCTCAATATAAGTAATAACTTTTCCAAGGGTTTAATTTCTTTCAATCGGTTCAAAAGATGCAAAGAGGACAACAATTTTGATGTTGATTCTAAATGTCTAAGTGTGACCTTGACCTGAGGAAGGTCAAACCTGTGCTCAGCAGATCATCTAATTACAGTTAACATTTCTGCCACAAAGTTTCAATTTCCTTCCACCGGTTCAAAAGATACAGACCGGACATGAAAACATATTAACAGATGGACAGACAGACGGACTGACAGACGGAGGCCATTCCTATAATAAAAATTGCATAAACTTTACCACTGATAATTCAGTAGAATTGAACCATTCTCTAGGTAGATGAAAGTGCGCACTAATTGAGTCACCCAGTACAGCTATACCACGAGACTGAGACGATTCACAGAACATGTTCTCATATGGTACAGTAGAAGCTGGAGTATGACCCTGTAAGACAAACACAAATATGTAAAATAAACATAAATATGTGGTGGTAACATGTGGTGGTGGTGGTGACATGTGGTGGTGGTGGTAACAGTGACACGTGGTGGTGGTGACACGGGGTGGTGACATGCGGTGACACATGGTGTCACATGATGGTGTCACATGGTGGTGTCAAGTGGTGGTGACACGTGGTGTCACGTGGTGGTGTCACGTGGAGGTGACACATGTTGTCACATGGTGCTGTCATGTGGTGGTGACATGTGGTGTCACTTGGCGGTATCACATGGTAGTATCACGTGGTGTTGTCATGTGGTGGTGACATGTGGTGTCACAAGGTGGTGACACGTGGTGTCACGTGGTGGTGGTGTCACATGGTGGTGGTGTCATGTGCACAAATCTGATAAAATTCAGTAATTTAACCTTCAAGGTCAAGATCATTAAAGAGCCCAAGTGTTTGATAAACAACAAGGTATTGTCCTTAAGTATGTTATCTTATAATATGAAGTTGATCCCTTCAATAATAGCAAAGTTACAGCCAGTTACAGCCAAAACAATGAAAATTTCAATAATTTGAACTTCAAAGTCAAGGTCATTATTGAGTGATGGTCAATGTCTGTCTGGTTATTTTTAAGGGTTATTCTTGAAGATTATTGTGTTCAAGTTTGAAGACAATCCATTCAAAAATAACAAAGTTACAGCCTATAATAGCCAAAAAAAATGAAAATTTCAATAATTTGACCTTCAAAGTTAAGGTCATTTATGAGTAAAGGTCAAGGTCTGCCTGGTTATCTTTAAGGAATATCCTTGAAGATTATTATGTTCAAGTTTGAAGATAATGCATTCAAAAATAACAAAGTTACAGCCAATAATAGCATGAACAAGTAAAATTTGGACTTGTTACCTTGAAGGTCAAGGTCATTTATGGATGAAGGTCAAGGTTTGTGTGGTCTTCTGAAAGGTCTTGTCCCAAGGGTTGTTGTGGCGAAGTATGAAGACAATACACCAAGAAATAAAAAAGTTATGATCCAGGTACAAGTTTGCGGACAGCAACGCCGCCGCGACTATAGCAATACCTCTACTTTAAAAAAAAAGTCGAGCTAAAAACAATAAAATAAGATAAATAGAGGATATTCAAGCTTTTTCTTTCTATAAATACAGGATTTATTTTTATTGAGTGGTGTGAATATAAATATTTCATGAGTGGTGGATTCACCACAAGTGAAATGTGATAATTTTCATACCACAAGATGAAATATATCCCATAATTATAGAAAAAAAAACTTGTATTTTCTGTTTATTATAGACATGTATGTACTTTTTTCTGTACTTTTTTGACCGACTTCCCTGTTAATTTTGTGTATAATGGTTGAATTTAGAAAAAAATTAATCTAGTGGCAAGATTTTGTGTATTGGTTGTATTTGAAAAAAAATGGTCTAGTGACAAGATACCTGTGAAAAATGGAAAATATGTTTCACTGCAGTGAAAAATTTTTATGGTGAAAATATGGAAAATTAAAATACGCCTTTTATTTCATTTATATTTCTCAATATTTCATTTATAAGTATATAAGTATATAATAAACACAGATATGTAAGACGCATGTACATAAGAAACAGTACAACCTCTACACAAAGAAACCCTCTTTGGAAAACAAAGAGCTTGGTTATTGCTGGGTAGTGTCTCTCCAGAGAGGTTAAATCTATTGTAAAGTTTTACTTTTGCAAGAATTGCTTTAAAGAGGTTAAATTTGCTCTACAGGGGCTTGCTTTGCAGAAGTTACACTGTACTCATACTTGCATAATTCTTTTATCCTGCTACTGTCTATCAGCTGGATAAAGCCTTGACGGATAAACTTATCTATATCCAGTCATTATGTCACATGATGATGACTATCATGATGTCAAATGGTTAGCAGCAAAACAACACTATATATAGACTCTGTTTTATCAGGGAAAAGTAAGAGTGAAACCATTTAAATAATCTCAAAACACAATCAAAGTAGACAAAAGCAGGATAAATCTACATGGATGATGTCAGAATTGGAGATGGTTTATCTGGTTTGCTGGGAAAGTGAATCTTAAGTCGCTAAAGCTCGCCTGGATACACTTTATTGCACACCGGAAAAACCTCCTCCAATCTGACATTAACCATGTATTCTCTATGTCACATCCACAATTCAAATGTGTTACGGTGACTTGAAAACTTAATTGATAGCATAGGAACTCTGGAACAGGACCGCATATTGCGGCGCATAAATCCGAATCCGTATACACCGAGTCCAATCGTTCACTATATTTCCCAGGCGGAGAACGCATGAAGAGATCAATTTTACAGGTGGATAACCGATACTGTGGAAAGAAAATTGTCTTCAATTTCTTTGTAAATGCATATTTCACAAAACTTTATAGCCTATTCTGATCTCGTATGATTACTTTATCCGACAGGCATCTCAAACTCGCCAAACCTTTGTTAACTTATTAGATCATTATCGACAACTGCACAAGAAAAGTCACAAAATTGGTAAAATCGCTCTTTGATAGCCAATAACTTGACATCCAAGCAAACTTCTAAACATTTGTATCGCTCTAAAGGTTCTTTATTAACATATATCCTCATCCACCAAACGCCTGTTCTATTTCTATTCCGTATTTTTGGAGTATAATATCGTTTAAGCGAATTTTCAAAATGAACGCATGAGCCGAACTTTTCATGTGGTTTAATCAGATTGCAAAATGAACGCATGAGCAGGCGGATTTTTTGGTTACTCCAGTTTTCATGGATATCTCACATGTTATCGATCACTGAACCTTTAAATTCCAAAATGTTCGTTCCGAATGTTTGAGCAAACAGAATTCCTATTTTCATACCTTATGACGAATTGCTTATAAGCAATAGATGAAGGTCTGTTCGGTTCTGTGAAAATATAATAAATCCTCATTGCTTAAACTTTGAGTAAAATATTTGCAAAATACAACATCATTGGTTGATAGTATGTTATAATTAAAGATGTAACATACACCTAAAGATCCTGTGACTCAAAATTTTTTGTTCTTATATGAAAAATCTTTGGCTTAAATAAAGAATTAACAATGTTAAAAGTTACAGAAAAACTTTTTGATAAGAATATTGCCAAAATTTAAAATTTCCGATAATAAAAGCTAGGGAGATAATTAGAAATCTGTTTTTTTGGTAAAAAAAATCAGTTTTGCATTCAAATAAAAATTTCAAAACATTTTTCCTCAAGAAATATCATATAATGTGTTTAATAATGTCAACTTCTTAAGTATATGTTTTTCATAAGAACTGACTTTATATACAACTTTCGCAAGATCGATGTTACATTCTAACCTTTTCCCTTATATAAGCGTGTTTCGACGGCTTTTTGCCCCCCCCCCCCACTTTTTGACGCCTCAAACAGTGAAAAAAGGTCCTATTTAGACCCCGAACACTGGTTTTCGTTTGAGAAATGTTGTTAAAAAAGTGACCACTTTTTCGGCGCCGCCCCCATCCAAATGTTACATCAGGGGGTTGCCTGAGTGGATTTGAAAGGGGGCGGAGTCCCCCTCATCGCCAAGAAAATTTTGGACATGTGACAGGCTAAAAATGGCCTGAGGTCGATCTTAGGGTAACTAGTAACAGACACTGAAAAGCCTTTTACTCTATCTCAATTCATTGAGAAGTTGCAGCACTTTAAAATCAGTTTTGATGGGAAAAAAAAACAATGCAAAATAGTGATTTTTGGCAATTTTGAGACGTCCGCCCGTTGCCATGGTAACAGGAATTTTACGATTGAGCATGCTGTTACAGAGGCTATGGTGTAGTCAACATTTGTGCCGAGTTTCATCAGTATTGAAGGAAGCATTTTTCATAGTTTCATAGCAGTTTGAACTTGTTACAGGAGGCTTTTCAATGAAACGGCCATTTTTTGCAATATGCTCATTGGGTAAAAACATACAGGATCTTTAAGCAAGAATATATATATCAACTTCCTTACAGCAAAATGAACATACAAGAAAATGTTGAAATAACACATATTTTTTAGGTTCATTATAAGTTTTTCTTTTAGAAATAATACACTTTTTATTTTAATGAAGAATAGGCAAAGTATTTATCAAAATGTGTTTCAAATTACCTCCCTTTATTTACAGAACTTTAAATTCGATAATATCTATGTAAGATTTGTAATATTGGTAATAATTTATTTGAGTATCATGTTTATCATATTAGACTATTAAAGTTTTGAGGTACAGGGACTTTAAAAGAGTATACATACGCTATTATTTGTCATTTGTCCTTTGTTGTATTTGTTGTTAAATATTATGCGTGTATGATAGTAATTGTATACAATTATTCAGGATTCATGATTTAATTATCAAAGTACATATTTTGTAAAACAATCATTTACAATGCGTGCAAAAATCAAGGATTTTTCCAAAGTGTCATGTAAGATTATTATATAAATCAGCTTAATGTCGTCAGTTGTTGATTTTATTCAACATGACAAGACTTAGTTATCTCTCCGTTTTATGTATTAAACAATATTCATTTGTTTAAGTTATTCAATAAGAGGTTGTTCATTAAAGCTGATAATATGTGTTACAAACGAGGAATTACTTCAATTTCACACGATCTTTCCCAACAGACCTCGTTCTTTTGCTTATTAGCATATATATACATACAGCGTACAAATAATATTTTAATTTGTAAAAAAAAAGTGTCTCTCACTTATTTGAAATAAAATTTGAATTTTTTAAAGTTTGAATATGTTAAATTTGTTAGATAATTAGGAAAAACTTGGGTTTTTAAAAATACCACCTGCTCATGCGTTCACTTTGCAAACCTATGAAACCACATGAAAAGTTCGGCTCATGCGTTCATTTTGAAAATTCGCTTAAACGATATCATACTCCAAAAATACGGAATAGAAATAGAACAGGCGTTTGGTGGATGAGGATATGTTAATAAAGAACCTTTAGAGCGATACAAATGTTTAGAAGTTTGCTTGGATGTCAAGTTATTGGCTATCAAAGAGCGATTTTACCAATTTTGTGACTTTTCTTGCGCAGTTGTCGATAATGATCTAATAAGTTAACAAAGATTTGGCGAGTTTGAGATGCCTGTCGGATAAAGTAATCATACGAGATCAGAATAGGCTATAAAGTTTTGTGAAATATGCATTTACAAAGAAATTGAAGACAATTTTCTTACCACAGTATCGGTTATCCACCTGTAAAACTGATCTCTTCATGCGTTCTCCGCCTGGGAAACATAGTGAACGATTGGACTCGGTAGTATAGGCTTTACATATTGTTTGTCCGACCTTTGAATATCTTTTCATATTATGCGAGCGGGTGGTCTTTAATTATCTAATCTCAATTTAATATAATCTTCTAATTTAAAACTCAGTTAAATTTACGGTATATTGAAAAAAGATAATACTAAAAGATATTTAGATGTAGCAGAAACGTTTTTAAAAACCGTTACAAGATCGAAAATATACGCCGCAATCTGCGGTCCCGTTCTCGAGTTCCTATGATTGATAGAGGAATACTTCAAGTGACATTATGCTCATTTCTTCATCGTAAAGTAGAGCTGAATTTACTATTATATATTTCAAAAGATTGACTGTTAAAATGGTGATTGATCAACAGTTGATATTGGAAAATCTATAGGATAAATTATAAATCTACCTAAAATATAAAAAGACTGTCCAACTTTTTTTTATAAACTGAATGTTACAAGTAAATTTCAATTTTTATTTATGGAAATGTCCATGGGCTATGTGAGTTATTTATCATTCATGCAAAGTAAGTTAAAAAATTGAAAGGAAGTAAGGCAAAATGTAAACTTTGTTTGTTTTCAACTGTTCACTGACACTCACTATATACCCTTGAATGGGCATAATGTCACTTTCATTTATTCCAAGCATGAATGTGCATCTGAGTAGAAATAAGAAAACCGCCTGTATGCCAACCGGATAGTTTTGTCTCTTAAAAGAAATTCACCCCCTTGTAGGGATTAAATTTTGATTATTTGACATAACTTACTTAAATATCTTTCTACATAATTTCATTCTACAAAACTAACTAAAATTTCTTTCTACATAACTTAGATGTCTTTCTGCTCACTTTAATGTATTTCTACATTACCTAATGTCATTCCACATAACTCACTTAAATGTCTTTCTACATAACTAAATATTTTTCAACATAATTTAAATATCTTTCAACATAACTTATATCAGCTGTGTCTACACCTCTGTACGGGTTTGAATCTTGTTGGAGCAATGAGGGATTTATCCAACTAACTTATGAAATGTTCCATATTTCACCTACTAGTATATGCTGAATGCTTGCAGGCATGTGTGTGTAAGAGAATGTGGAATAATAATGTCTGGAAAGTCCTTATATGACTAGTATAGAGTCTGTTTTGTTTAAACATTATTTATTTAAACACATCAATGAAGAAAGCTTTGAGCTTACTTAAACCACTATTGAATCTGCTTCCTTGACCTAAACTGTACTTTTATCAAATGAGGAAACATTTTAATGACCTAAGTGGGACATAAACCCACACTCCCTGGGTTCAGAGGCAGTCTCTATATCCACTGCTTGGTGATCCTTAATGTATGTGTTACTTAAAGCTATATAAATAAACAATACATATACAATGTACATTGCCTTGCCCAAATGTATATACCTTGCCCCAGTGTACATTATCTTGCCCAAGTGTACATTACCTTGCCCTAGTGAACATAACCTTGCCCCAGTGTACATTACCTTGCCCTAGTGTACATTACCTTGCCCCAGTGTACCTTACCAAGCCCCAGTGAACATTACCTTGCCCTGGTGTACATTACCTTACCCCAGTGTACATTAGCTTACCCAAGTGTACATTACCTTGCCCCAGGGTGAATTTACCTTCTCTCCTCATCACAATCTTTACCTCGCCATGAGTAACCCCTCAATGTCTGAAAGAAAGTAGTACAACCTTCATGTAAAAAATCATCTTTGTTATACATATATTAAAAACAAGTTTCTGTTGAAAGCATGTCTTAAAAACCCAGTTTAATTTGCACCATTAATCTTTACCACAAAGCATCTCTTTAGGAAAAGGCATATGTTTTTCTGTAAAATATTGTCCGACAACAATTTTTGTAATTGTATTTATATGTCACTGCCATTTCAAGTGATCTATGTGGAGCAGTTGGCAGTTACTTGTGGAAAAAAGAGCTTAGTATTGGAACATAATCCAAACACACTAGAAACAATGCTAAGAAAGTGGTCTTGAATCTCCAAAAGGGAAATAATTATGAAAAAATAAAGTTTTTTAGGGGCGCAAGCCCCCAATGTAATTACGATATATTCAGTATACTACCTTTTGAACGCATTTAGGCTATCTAGCTGCGCTGAGCAAAAATAGTTCCAATATTTTGCAATAATATTCAGATCATCATAAAACCTTATCTAATTTAAAATTGACTGGTCATTTTATTACTTAATTTTAAATCCTTTTATCACAAAATTACAAATACCATTGCTTTACGCGATTTGAATATTACTACGCTAGCAGTCGATAAAAATTTAATGAGAACCAGTTTATTTGTCCTACCTTCTGGTTCCCGATGCATGAGAGCCAAAGTACTTGCATAAATTTGGTGCCAATTTTATCAAGTCATAAATTAACTAACTATCATAGAACACAATAATTCAGGAAGATGGAATACGATTTTCAAATTAGATAACTTTCAAGCTTAAAATGGTTAAAAAGTGTGAATGACAGAGTAAAAATTTGTATGCGTATGAATACGAACTATTTTCCCTCTGACGTCATTTTCCCGAAATCGCCATCTTGGTCAGTTATTTCGAGAAAAGGTTGAGAAGATTTACTATCAATTAGGAAGTCCCAGCCATTACGTTGATATTTTGGTTGCAATCTATTCCGTATGTATAATCAAGTTTTCTTCACAATCTGGTAAAGCTATTGATCACTGCGGTATACCGTACCCCGGATATTGCTCGATATTATGAGGACTTTCATCCCATTTCGCGACTTTGAACGGGGAACGAAGGTAAGTTCAGCGACGATATTTTCCAAACTAATGGCTATTTCATTTATCTCAACGGATTTTATATATCTAAAGGTATTTTTGTAGCTCTAAAAGACGTAAAAGTATTACAGGTATTTGTAAAATTGATTAAACTACCCCTAAACGATCCGCTGCTCACTAGAAAATACTGACCGCGATACTGTAGAATCGTTAGATATTATTTTTTTACCAATATATCAAAAAAAATTGAATCGAGCAATTTTTTTATTCACAATCCAAGTATGCCTTGTCCAAATTTCAGGCAAAAAGTGTGAAAGTACAAAAAGATACAGGCCAAAAAAGATACAAGAAAGTGTATCGAGTATTGATTTTAAGTGTACAGAGTATTGCAAAATAGCCCAACTTTAGTGTACAGAGTATTGCAAAACAGAATGAGCACATTAGTATGGAAAATCGATATTTTTGTCTAATTTTCACGTCTGTTAATCGATTCAATTTCATTTTTCTGATAATGTACTGTTGATATGATATTTATTTAAATATTTCAGATTTAACAATGCATTTTCAGTGTTATTACTGTTCTTTTCCTACGGGCAAATGCAGAGATTTAATTTCCCATTTGATTGAAAATCACACTTTGGAAGAAATAAAGTGTGTGCAGGGTCGGAAGCAGGCTAGAACCATCAAAATAGACGATAAAAAACTATAAATACATATCTCAAGAAACTTTGATCAAGGAGACCCATGTCTGAAAAGGACAAGAATAAAAAAAAACATATTTAGATGACATTAATGATAGGATTTTACAGGGCAAGTTTGCCTTAAGAAACATATCGACGCACTTCATAAAATATTGGCCCGAAGGCTTATGCCATCCAAGCATGCCGGTATCACTTTAACCTTTTACTGCATGAGCATAATGCGAAAAATGGCTGTTTTCATTGAATTATATATAATTAAGCCTCTTGTTACAAGTTCAAACAGCTAGGAAACTATAAAAAATGTTTCAATACTAATCAAACTGGGCACAAATGTTAGCTGGACAATAGCCTGTGGAATAGCATGCTCAATTTCCAGTTACCATGGCGCAGGGGAGGGGGGTGGCGTCTCAAAATTTCCAAAAATCTCTATTTTGCGTTGTTTTTCCCCATCAAAACTGATTTCAAGGTGCACCAACTTCTCAATTGATTGAGATAAAGTCTAAGGTTTTCGGCGTTGAATACACGGTACCTTAAAATCGACCTGAGGCCATTTAGCACCCCACAAGTCCCAAGTCTTCTCGACGATTAGCGGGGCTCTTGCCCCACTTCAAACCCCCAAACAGAAGGGGGAACATCCCCCATGTGTAACCCCCTTAATGTACTTTTTTAATGGGGGTGGCGCCGAAAAAGTGATCACTCTTTTGAACAACATTTCTCAAACGAAAAAACAGTGTTTGGGGCCTAAATAGCGCATGTTTTACACTATTTGAGGCATCAAAAGGGGTGGGGGTGTAAAGCCTTCAAAACACGCCTTTATGAGGAGGAACATAACCTTTTTATAATCTTATCAAAAACCATTATTCGGTTTTTTGAGCTGTACCCGCTCGGCAGTCATACCGTAACTCATTGCTAAGGCGTAACAAAATTTCACGTGCAGACGGTCTGCCGTTGCTAGAGTGCAGGTGCAAAATGCCTGAAAGTTACCTTTATATGGATTTTTGATATACATGTAGTAGGAAGTCGGTTGATATTAGATATTGGCACACTTGCTCAATACCGTCTAATATTGACAATCTTGAGGCAGTATTAATGCACTTTGGATTTTTTTCCCTTATGAAAATCATGGAGTTGAATAATCTGTGTGAAAGCGCAAAGAGAAAGAGACTGAAAATTAATTTATTATTTCTATGGACATTATTATATAGATACATTTGTAATCAAACATGTGGGTCAATTTTCAACAGTAGTTGAATTATGACAAAGTATTTTTAATAATTTTATTTCACTTTTAGCAACTTGAAAATTTCATGCTGGATGTTTGCTTACCATTACATTTTGCATAAAGAGCTAGCTCTATGATTGACATTAAAGTCCACGGGCCAATTCATTTCTGATATATCTTTCCGATATCTTGTTATAATATAAAAGGCTGAACGTCATCGTAGAATTATTAGGAAAAAATATATATGTTCATTCTTTGTAAAATTGTTAGAAGACTTGCAAGTTACCTATTTTATCAATGCATTTATTTATTCTTGAAAAAATGCTGAACGGCTATCCTCAACAGTGTGTATAGGCTAGAACTTTCAGTTTGCATTTAGGGTCAAAATATATTGTTACAGTCATGACAGCTTTCCTGTTGCTGTCAACAAACTTTAACCTTTTTATAACTTTTCAGATCTTGGTGTATTGTCTTCATACTTGGCCACAACAACCCTTCAAATAGACCAGACTAAACTTGACCTCCATATAAACATTCAAGGTAAAATATTTAAATTTTCCTGATTTTTGCTATTAGTGGCTATGACTTTGTTATTTTTGAATGGATTGTCTTCAAACTTGTACGCAACAATCTTTCAGGATAGGACCTGATGCACTCATTAATGTCCTTGAAGCTTTTGTGATCAGAAGTCGAGTAGAATAATACAAATACAGAACAATTTCATTTACTTGGTTTTGCAACTTCTGAGACAATGGATTTTAAAGATAGTTGTTTTCTTAAAATTTAAGGACAGTATAGTAGATTGAAAAGACATTTTAAGATTTAGTACATACTGTATATACATTATAACTACTATAATATACTATAAAAATCTTTGTTCTTGGACAATTTTGAACAAATTGTTTCTTAAACAGTGTAAGAAATTAGGATTTGAATCGACTAGCCTGGTCGGACTACCAGTTTGGAATATTCACTAGCCCAAAAGACATTTCTCTGGCACAATTAATTTGTTCAAAACAGTTGTTTATATTGCCTCTTAAAATACAGTAGCCTGGTCAGGCCTGTTACTGTGAAAAGTTGGTAGCCCGAGGAGAAATTTAGTAGTCGGGCCCTCGGACTACTGCTAATTTCTAACACTGCTTAAATTATTGATTTGACTATTGATTTCAACTAACATAATTATTGGGATACTATATATGTATATCTAATAATAATTATATTTTATCTTTCCGACTTTCTGTTTCAGATGGTCGGCCTACATGTCAGATTTGTAAATGTGAACGGCACGATATCGATTTTAAGGATGCTTTAGGGTCAATGAGGATGAAATAAAATGTGAGACTGTCAATCTGACAAACCTTGCAGTGAATAAATGGTAAAATGTTTCTTTCAGTAGCATGGCATTTAAGGAAGCGGTACATGATGATTTAGAAGTGGTTGTATATGATATTTCTTAATTATTATATTCTAATAGCTTTTTTTTCTTGACTTGTTTAAAGGCTGACACAGGATAGTCTATTTTAAGTCAGTGAGCTTCTGTCATTGGATAGACTATTGTCACAAAAATCCAAATTTATAAAAAGGAATTACAGTGAATTTAAATATCATCTTATAGAATAGAAATTAGGAACAAAATTAATAACAAGAACAATTGTGACATGTAACATGTACATTTTGTATTTAGGAATTCAGCTTTCCTTTCCTTTTCACCTCAGGTGAATTCACATTAAAATAATGACTACTCACAATAAGCACTCCAACATATCTGACATATATGATTATCTTATCTTCACTTAGCTGTCTATAGCTTATCAGAATCACTCACATTTATAAATTTAAATGATTTTGAAAAAATTGCTGCTTAGCAAATAGATAAAATACTTGGGTGTCTGTGGCGATTGGTTGACTTTAAACCTTTAAGCCTTTCACTGCTGTAGGTTCGTGCTCTGCAAGTGTTTACGGATCATTTCATGTGAGAAAGCTATCTAGCTCATTTATGGAACATTGATGGTACCCAGGTGCCTGAAATCATACACATAGGTGCACCAAGGTCTTCCTCAAGCAGTAAAGCTGGAAATTGTGCTTTAAATTGCCCCCACCCCCCCCCCCCAAAAAAAAAAAAAAATAATGAAATTTTTATTTTGCTATTAACTTTTTCTAAACAAATATTTCAGGAAACAGTGGCGTTTGTATGATAGAACAGTAATAGCAGGAGTGATAAGGACAGATGCATGTAGATGTGTCTTCATGTCGGAAACACTAGAGAAATTGACACATTTGGGTTTTTCAAAACTTAAAGAAATTGGAATACCAGAAGACTGCTTGCCATTTGCAATGTTGGAATGTGTGATGTCGAAAGCCTCATGAATATAGTAACTTGACTTAATCTAATAAGAAAAAGAAAAGACATTGAGGAGAAAACTAGTCACCAGTCTTTCACCAAGAACATGAGATAACTTTCCAATATTTGAAATATCATAATATGTATAGAACTTGAATGAGCGACATAATATGTATTGATATTGAATGAGCGACCAGTTTTTCACCAGGAAAATAAGATCACTTATCTATTTTTGAAATATGTATGAACAGAACTCTATCAACTTCAAGGTGAGAGTTTATCATGAAGAACATGAGATAACTTATGTATGAACAGAACCACATTTGAATATAGAGGCGCCAGTTCATCACCAAGAAGATGAGCTAACTTATCAATGTTTGAAATCTGTTATACCCCGCACAACAAAGTTGTAAGGGGGCTATACTGGAATCAGCTTGTCCGGCCGTCGGGCATCCGTCGCTTTTTTCTTGTCCGTCCATAAAATTAAGATTCCTTTGACCCACAGTCTTCATATTAAGCATGGAGGTAAGTCATGATTAGTAGATGACCTCCATTAATTTTGAGAACACCAAGTCAAAGGTCAAGGTCACAGGGGTCTTGACTGAAGAAAGCTTTTCTGCCCAATAACTTAAGAATCCTTCGACCCACAGTCTTCATATTTGGCATAGAGGTTAGTCATGATAAGTAGATGTCCCCTATTTATTTTCAGGTCTAAGGTCATGGTCACAGGGGCCTTGGCTAATTAAAGCTTGTCCGCCCAATTACCTAAGAATCCTTAGACCCATAGTCTTCATATTTGGCATGGAGGTTAGTCAAGATTAGTAGAATACCCCTATTGATTTTGAGGTTACTGGGGCAAAGGTCAAGGTCACAGGGGCTTTTATTACAATTAGCTTGTCTGCTCAAATGGTCTCATATATTCATCATAAAACACCTCCAGGCAAGGCTGCATGAAATGGGTGGGGAGGGGTGTTATTGAAGTCATTCAATGGCAGTTTTAGTTTTGAGGTCAGTAGGTCCAAGGTAAAGTTCACTTTGATCTTTTCCACTAAAACATGTAGAATATATAACTTAGCAATGCACTGGCTTACTTCCCTCAGATTTGGCTGAGCTGTAAATGACTACTGTTGATTCTGACAAATTGGTATGTGGGGGTATTCACGCCATGACAATGGCAGTTCTAGTTTGTACAGAAAATATCAAGGTGCAAGTTTCTTTTATTAAGAATAGACTTATTGATTAGATAACTTACAATATTTACAAACATTTATAATACCACACCCATTTAAAGTATTTCAGCTGAGATTGTATTATCCAAAATACATGTATTGTTATAATGTACTTTATAGTATATTTATTGATATATTTATTGTAAAGTTTTGATTCTACTAGATTTTAAAAACATTTAGATTTTACTAGATCTTGAAAATATTTTGTTCCATGCTCTTTCATTTAATTTTGAATAATGAATCCAATAAATACCTATAATAAGTATAGGATTAAAATTGATAATGTTTTCTATCTTTAACTTATATAAAAAAAGTAATGTTTAAACTGCTGGTTAGATTTCAAACAGGACTAAACAGGGGTGTACAGTGCCATCCTTAGTTGTGCACATTGTTGGCATGTTCTCATTGTCGGATACCCACGGCCGAACCATTAACATTCATCATTGATTGCATGTTATGTGACATGTTTATCAATTGTGGGTATCCAACGATGGCAGCCATGTTCTGTTTCTCTGCACAAAATGGCCCAAGAGTTAAAAAAAGAAAAATCTATCACATGTACAACTGCCAAAATTCAAAAGAGTGATCAGAACCATACACAGTTTTGGGAGACATGTTTTTGTGACAAAAGCCCTTCAAGTTCATATATGACCTTGACCTTTATTTGATATAAAATATCTTTGGAGTTAGCTGGAATTGTCATTACTTTGTTATTTTTTACAGATTTGAATCATGCTTGAACAAACAAACACAGAACCAACTATTTGAATTTTTCTGATATATGATAACTTTGACCTTTAAATGACCATTACCTACAAGGTCAAACAATTGAAATTCACTCACATTGTCATAACTTTGTTTTTGTTAACCAGGTTTTCAACGGAAACCGGGTTATTGTAATGCCAAAGTCGGCGGGCGGACAGGCGGGCGGGCGTCAACTTTTGGTTTCCGCTCAATAACTTTAGTTTGCTTTGGCCTATTGACACCAAACTTGGTGTATGGATAGCATATATAAAGAGGCAGCTTGGGATTGCTACCCAGGTGTCTGTGATCAAGGTCAAGGTCACTGTTACTAAAAATAGAAATTCAGTTTCCGCTCAATAACTTGAGTTTTCTTTGGCCTATTGACACCAATCCTGTTGTATGGATAGCTTATATCAAGTGGCAGCTTGGGATTGCTATCCAGGTGTATGTGATCAAGGTCACTGTTACTAAAAATAAAAATTCAGTTTCCGCTCAATAACTTGAGTTTGCTTTGGCCTATTGACACCAAACTTGGTGTATGGAAAGCTTATATCAAGAGGCAGCTTGGGATTGCTACCCAGGTGTCTGTGATCAAGGTCAAGGTCACTGTTACTAAAAATAGAAATTCAGTTTAAGCTCAATAACTTGAGTTTGCTTTGGCCTATTGACACCAAACTTGGTGTATGGATAGCTTATATCAAGAGGCAGCATGGGATTGCTATCCAAGTGTCTGTGATCAAGGTCAAGGTCACTGTTCAAAAATAGAAATTCAGTTTCCGCTCAATAACTTGAGTTTGCTTTGGCCTATTGACACCTAACTTGGTGTATGGATAGCTTATATCAAGAGGCAGCTTGGGATTGCTACCCAGGTGTCTGTGATCAAGGTCAAGGTCACTGTTACTAAAAATAGAAATTCAGTTTCCGCTCTATAACTTGAGTTTGCTTTGGCCTATTGACACCTAACTTGGTGTATGGATAGCTTATATCAAGAGGCAGCTTGGGATTGCTACCCAGGTGTCTGTTATCAAGGTCAAGGTCACTGTTACTAAAAATAGAAATTCAGTTTCTGCTCAATAACTCGAGTTTGCTTTGGCCTATTGACACCAAACTTGGTGTATGGATAGCTTATATCAAGAGGCAGCTTGGGATTGCTATCCAGGTGTCTGTTATCAAGGTCAAGGTCACTGTTATTAAAAATAGAAATTAAGTTTCCGCTCAATAACTTGAGTTTGCTTTGGCCTTTTGACACCAAACTTAATGAATGGGTAGCTTATATCAAGAGGCAGCTTGGGATTGCTACCCAGGTGTCTGTGATCAAGGTTAATGTATTTAGTTTTCATGTTATAACTTGAGTTTGCTTTGACCTTTTGACAATAAACTTGCTGAGTGGCAGCTTTGGATTGCTACTTAGATATCTGGGAGCAAGTTCAAGGTCATTTGCTTACAATAGAATTTTCAGCTTCTACTCATTAACTTCAGTGTACTTTGACCTATTGATTGCTGTCACATAAAAATTTGGTCGTTGAAAACCTGGTTTTCGTCGCATTGCGGCGCTTTTTGTCTATGATTTGATTCATTCTTGGACAAAAGAACAATTATCATTCAACTATGACCTTTACTATTCAAATTTGAAATTTACTTTATACATTTATATTATGTTTTCTAGGAGTACTCTAATAGATATTACAATATTCTCCTATTGATGTGTTTGACTTCCAATGTAAGAAAAAGCCGAGCATGGCCCAAGCTAGATAGTGGCTCTTGTTTTCAATGCCAACTTGATTATATGTATCCATTCCAATTTACATTCTCACATGTATTATCTATTGTGCTTGAAAGGTTTCTACAAAAAATAAGTTTGTTCTTACAGTCCTGGTTTTATTTTAGAAATATTTTATAGACAGTTAAATTTTCTGTTCATTTTCTATCTGCATAATCATTTCTTGGAATAAATATAGTAAGTACACTAATTTATGTGTTATACATTCACATAAGGAAGTACTTTACATGAAAATTGGTTAAACAACTATAGTTTCCCAACAAAATCCAATGTCATAATTTAAAATGTTTATTCATGATATACATGTATATGATATCAATTATGCATTTTGCCTGGGTTTGTTAGTATGTTCTTGGTACATGATTTTCAATTTTGACAAGAGTTTGGAAGCGATACTATTATATTGTGTACAAAATGGGCACTTATTCAACTTTGAAAGAAGAATAATATCAGATTGGAACACCTAAAGTAGATTGCTATACATATCTCGAATTTAGCACATACTGCGCCCCCATCAGTGCTTTCAGCACTTTGATTATTTATACCAGTTACATTCCCTTGGTTTAAAGTCCTGTATCCATATGGTTCCAAACTTTTCAACATTTGTCTGTAAGTGCTTAAGTTCCATATAGTTTTATAAATCCCTCTTCTAATAAAATATGAAATAATTCAGCCAGTGCTGAACAGTATCTTGGGTATTCCTCCACAAATTAAAGCACAAGGATAATCTTTTTAACGTTGTAAGTGTGACTTAAAACCCAATAAACATCAACAATAAATTAATTGAAACAATCAACTTAGTCTGGTTCCCAGCTTCTATTGTAAACAAATAGAAGTCTGGCATTGACGAAACAATGGTCGACGCGATGATAGCTGTAAGTTAACCAAATATTTTTAAAAAGTGGTTCATCGGGATATTGTTGAATTTTTAATCGATATGTATATATAAAATTCTTAAAAATGACGTTTATTTTCGTGGAGCATTTTCACATGTTATTTTTTTTTAACTTCAATAAGTTGAGTACTTTTCGGACAAATACGAAGATTGTGATATTTCGGATATGAAATCATAAGTTTTCTTGTAAAATGATTTTGTTTTGTATCGTGATCAATACGAATTGATAATATTGTAATGTTAACATCGCGCATCATTTTAAGCTTTATTATAATAGAAATGTGGCCCAAACGGCACAAAAACACGCTTAAAATAACTTACTGCAATACTGTCAACTTTTAACACTTTCAATGATTTACCTTAGGCCAAATCCTGGATCCGCCACTGCACCTCACACACATTTATGAACATAGAAATGGATATTAATTTTAATTCAATAGAAGCTGATTGTTAGTATTTATACATGTATAGAATGTGGTACCCCCACCAATCTAATTAAAAATGACCTGGCTTTTTTATGTTTATAATAAAAGTGTCATGTCTTTTTTCTGTTTTCAGGATATAAGTAGCCAGTCAATC